>NW_028120773.1:10000-102500 GCF_965178545.1 Coloeus monedula | reverse complement strand
GCCTAGGGAATGCTATTTCTGACAGCCCGGTCCTAGCCCCGGCTACTGGAAATGGGCGGAGGTGAAGAGGCAAGTGCCAGAGTTCCTTGGGGATGATGGAATTGTGGTGTTTGGCTGTGCCCAGAGGGGCAGGTTGGGCATTTCTGTGTGTCTGAGGACCGGTTTGGGTGCTGGGGAGCCCAGGGAGCCGAGCTCTCAGTGCATTCCCAGCTCTCCCAGTGGTGGGAGCTGGTGCAGGGCTGGGTGACAGCCTCTGGTCGGGCTCGGGGCAGGCCCTGGCCCCGGCACAGACACGCTGGGGTTGTTTGGGGACGCTTGGGGAGCCATGGGAGGAGAATGAGGGATGGTGCTGGGCGGAGCGATCGGCCTGTGCTCGTGTCAGCGCAGCCGTGCAGCGCACTGGGATCTGGGTAAAACTCCAGCTCTCCTGGCGTTCAGGGATGCAAGGTCTGAGGCACTGGATTTACTTGGGGCTTTCCAGGACAGCAGGAACAAGAGGAGGTGTGGTGCCAGAGGTGCGTCCCACCAGGTTGCATTTCCCTCTTTCCCATTTCCATTTCCTCCTCAGTGCAGGTGTCCCCTGCAGCCCATGAGCACGGGGCTGGTGACAACTCCCTGTCTGTAGAGGGATTCCTTATGGAACAAGGGCAGATGACACTTGTGTGAGGCTTACGACTGTTAGAATTAGACCAGGATGGGTTTAAGGAAAACTAGAATCGTGTGTTAATCTTACTGGTCAATGAACAAATGGAATCCACACTTCTGTAAGAAAAAATAGAGTGTATGGAGCATATAGAAGAAGCTGGTTTTGCCTGCTGCTGCTGCTTGGCTGTATCATGTAACCCCATTCGAACTCTGCCTTCAAGACAGCTGTGAGACCGTGAAATAAAGAACTTAGCAGAACAGCAGCCTCCTCTGCTCTTTCACCCTGGTCCAAGAAGGAGGGGTACCCTGTCAAAGGCTCAACACTTGCCTTTCTGACTTTGTTTCTAAATTTCTACCTTTCTAATTTTGTTTGTTTCTAATTTTTTTGTTTGTTTGTTTCTAACTTTGTTTGTTTTCAACTTTCTCCCTTTAGAAATTTGTTTGTTTCTTGTATTTTACCTCTTTGTTTGTTTCTAAATTTCTGCCGTTGTAACTTTGTTTCTAACTTTCTACTTTTAAAGTTTCATTTGTTTTTAACTTTTTACCATTCCTCCCAGGGAGGGATGTGTGCAGAATACTAAAACGTGTTAAGTTCTTCATTTTTACATCTATAGGCAAATGCTACTGATGTAGATGTAAATTCATTTTGAAATGAGCCAGCCCTCTCTGTCTACTCTGTCGCATACAGCAATATAAGAAGCTGGGAATAGAGATCAGCAGGTTTTGAGAATAACGAGCCGGCGTTTTTCTGTAGGAAGGAAAGCAGCAAGCGCCTGGCCCCAGGAGCCGAGACGCTCGGGCTGCAGGAGCTGCAGAGCGCCCAGAGCCGGCTTTTCCCTGTGCTCTGTGCCTGCCCCCGGGCTGAGCTGGGCGGCGCTGCTGCCGCCCGGTGCCGGCTGAGCCGAGAGGGCGGCGGCCTCGGTGACTGCCGAGCGTGGCAAGGAGCGGGAGCGAGCGGGGCGGTGTCTGTCAGCGGAGGGGAGGGTCCCGGGAGCGGCCCCGGTGCGGCCCCGGTGCGGCCCCGGTGCGCGGGGCGGGCCCGGCCTGGGAGAGAGGGGCGGGGCCCCGAGCGATGGAGCCGCCCCCGTGCCGGGCAGGGCGGGCCCCGGGGCCGGGCGGGGCCGGGGCTCTGGGGCGGGGCCGAGCGGGGCCGGGCGGGGCCGGGGGCGGCTTCAGGGGCGGGGCCGGGCCCGGCTCAGGTGCGCGGGGCCGGGTCCGCACAGGTGCGCGGGGTCCCAGGGCGGCTGCGCAGGGCGGGGCCGAGGTGATTTAAGCCCCCGAAATCGCCCCTGCCGCCATTTGCTCCCTCAGAGCTCGGGGAGGCTGCGGCCGGGCCGGGCTCCCCCGGCGTGGCCCGGGAGAGGCCCCCGCTCCCCCTCTTTCTTCCCCGTCTTTCTTCCCCCTGTTTCTCCTGCCCTTATCCTCCTCCTTCTTCCCCCGCTTATCACCTCTTTCCTACCCCCCCCAGTTTCTTTCTCTCTCCCCCACACCCTCCCTGTCTCTCCCAGCCCCCTGCCTGCCCTCTCCCCAGCGCCCCCCCACCCTCTCTCCCTGCTCCCCTGTGCATCCCCGACCCCCCCCGCCTCCTTTCTCCCCCACCCCTCCTTTCTCCCCTCTCCGTACCCCGCTCCCCAACCCGACTCCCCTCTCTTCCTCCTCCTCTGACCATCATCCCTCCCCCTCACCCGACCTTTCCCTTCCCCCCTCGTTCTCCCCAACCCACCCCGACTCCTCTCCCTACCCCATCTCATCCCTCCCCGTTCCCTCTTTCCCCCGCAGCCGCGGGGCTCAGGGCGCCGGAGAATAAAGCCCAGAGGGCCGGAGCCCGGCGCCCCTGCCCTCGCTGGAGCCTCGCACGGGGGACCCGCTCGGCGGGTCCCCCGTGCAGTACAAAAACAGCGCCGGGGCTCCGGCTTTCCACACATCACACTGGGGATCCCCTCCTCAGGAGGGGTTCCCGGGGGGGGTGGTGGGTTTTGGGGAGGGTGGTGTGTTGGGGTGGGCCCCCTCCTCAGGAGGGGTTCCCGGGGGGGTGGTGGGTTTCGGGGAGGGGGGTGGGTTGGGGTGAGCCCCCTCCTTAGGAGGGGGTCCCGGGGGGGTGGGTGGGATGGGCCCCCTCCGGAGGAGGGGGTCCGGGGGAGGGGGTCAGGGTGGGCCCCCTCCGGAGGAGGGGGTCCGGGGGAGGGGGGTGGGGCGGAGGGGGGACTTTCCCCCCCTCCAGTCCCCGCCCCCTCTCCCGGACCCCCTCCTCCGGACCGGGGCCCCGGGGGGAGGGAGGAGGGGTGGGGTGGGGGGGTCCGGGCGGGAGGGGCTGTTGGTTTGGCCTGTGGTCTCTATGTCTGTTCATGCCACAGAGTGACGTGACCCCTCTCTGCTTCCCCCCCCCCCCCCCCCCCCCCCCCCCGAGGCCCCGGTCCGGGGGAGGGGGTCCCGGGGAGGGGGCTGGGGTGAGCCCCGTCCGGAGGAGGGGGTCCGGGAGAGGGGGCGGGGACTGGAGGGGGGGGAAAGTCCCCCCTCCGCCCCCACCCCCCTCCCCCCGACCCCCTCCTCCGGAGGGGGCCCACCCTAACCCCCTCCCGGGACCCCCTCCTCCGGAGGGGGCCCACCCCAACCCACCACCCTCCCTGAAACCCACCCACCCCCCCGGGACCCCCTCCTGAGGAGGGGGCCCACCCCAACCCACCACCCTCCCCGAAACCCACCACCCCCCCGGGAACCCCTCCTGAGGAGGGGATCCCCAGTGTGATGTGTGGAAAGCCGGAGCCCCGGCGCTGTTTTTGTACTGCACGGGGGACCCGCCGAGCGGGCCCGGCCCGTGTGGGGCTCCAGCGAGGGCAGGGGCGCCGGGCTCCGGCCCTCTGGGCTTTATTCTCCGGCGCCCCGTGCCCCGCGGCTGCGGGGGAAAGACGGGACAGAGGATGGGAATAAGGGAGCAGACGGGGTCAAAGAAGGAGCGCAGGTGGGGGGTTCGGGGTGTGCAGGGAGAGGTGGGATGGGGGGACAGGAAAGGAGGCGGGGGGAAGACGAGGACGGAGCACAAGTGGGGGGTCAAGGTGCAGAGGGGAAACGAGGGAAGAGGAACAGGGGGAGGTGGAGGGGGAAGGAAAGGTGGGAGACGGAGGGGGAGGATTGAGGGCAGGTGGGGGGAACTGCGAGGGGAAGGGGAGCAGGGTGAGGGGGCAGGGGGGACCCGGGATGGGGGCGAAGGAACGGTGGAGAAGGGGAGAGAGGGTGGAGGGGTAGGGCAGGGTTGGGGTGTGTAGGGGGACAGGGAAGGGGGATGGGGGGGACCGGGCCGGGGGGGTAGGGAGGGGAGGGCTAGGGGGGAGAGGGGGGGGGGGGTAGGGGGGGGGGGTGTAGGGGGTGGGGGAGGGGAGGCAGAGAGGGGAGAACGGAGAAGGGTTAGAAGAAGACAAACTAACACAAATATAAAGGAAAAGAACTACAGAGACATAGAAATATGGAAATACGGAGATCTAGAGCCCGGTCCGGCCACAACCGTTCCCACCGAGCGCCGAGGGAGCAAATGGCGGCGGCGCCGATTCCCGAGGCTTAAATCCCCTCGGCCCCGCCCCGCGCAGCCGCTCTGGGGCCCCGCGCACCTGTGCGGACCCCGCCCTTCACACCTGTGCCAGGCCCGCCCCGCCCCGCCCGCGCCCGTAAATGCTGGCGGATCCGCGCCCGCTCCGCTTTGTGCGGTGGATGCTCATCCTGCTCCTCCCGGGCTGTGGCGGGACCGTCGTTCGGAGCGCTGTGCGGAGCCCGGCACCGGGGGCTGCTCCCGGCGCTGCGCCGAGCCTGAGGCGCTGAGGTGGGAACGGGACCCGGGCCCTGGGATTCGGGGCTGGGTCCTGTCGGTGTCTGCTGGGGGTCCCGGGCCGAGCCGCTTGTCTCTCGGCGGGCGGGGTGCGGCTGCCGGGCTCGGAGAACTGAGGTGGGATGGGGGATGGCATTAGGCTTCGGGATCGCCGCGGCTGGCAAGTGCCGCTCCGGGATTGGCGCTGGCGCCGAGCCCGGCGCTGCCGCTCCGGCTGCGGCCAGCGCGGGGCTGGGCTCCCGCCGGAGCTCCGGCTACGCTCCCGCTGCGGCCGTGGGGAGCCGGGGCCGTGCCGGTGCCGGGCCCGCCGGGAGGGCGGCGCTTCCCCGCAGCAGGCGCTGGATCGCGCCTGGAAGCGGCCGGGCCGCGGGGACCGCCCGTGCCCGCCCCGGCACCCCCCGAGGCCGCCGCTCCCTCAGCGCCGCCCGCCCTGTGGGGCGCCCCCTGGCGCAACCGGAGCGCCGGCGCTCCCGGCCCGGCCCCGCCCGCAGCCCCCGCGGGGACGCGGAGCTCCCCCAGCCCCGGCACTGCCGAGGCCGCCGCACCCCCTGCGCACGGCAGCGCCCGCCTCCCCCTGCCCCGGGCCGCTCCCCCGGGGGCCTCCCGCCCGCCGCGGCCCCGCCCAACCAGCGCGCCTGCAGCGGGACGAGCCGCTCCCCCGGCCCGGCCGCTGGCGCCGAGGCCGCTGCTGCCGCTCCTGCTCTGACTGCGCCCGCTGCGGGACCGGGGCCTCGCCGGGGCTCGCTGCTGCTTGAGCCGCTCATCCCACAACTGCCGCTTGAGACCTGATGCTCTCCTTCCTCCCCCCCGCTTTCTCTGCGGCTTGCACGCTCCACTGCAAAAACCTCTGGCTTTAAAAGGCCAGGGAAAAATGTTTCCTCTTTATTTCCAGAGCACAGGAGATCCTGAGTGGCAATGGGTACACAAGGACCACCAAGTCGAACCCTTATGTGAATGGCTCCTCTGGCCACTGAACCCACACCTGGGCACTCTCAGCACCCTGCTCCAGCCAAGCCAATCTCAGCTCCTGGCAATGTCCTGCCTGGGATAGGAATGCCAAGTGCCAGCAAGATCATTCCTATGCAAATACAACTCCTTCTTTTATGCTAATGCTGCTTGCCACACCAGCCCCTGTAATTGCCATAGGGCAGAGCTCCATGGCCAGCACCTGATCATGCAACAACACAGGTGAGCAGTTGTGTGACAGCACTGAACTCTTCCCATAACCCTGATTTCCTGCCCTTTCCAGGATTTACCCAACAGCTGTAAAGGTGCTTGTTCCATGGCCCTTTCCAGGGAGAAATGAGCAAGGCAAGTCCTGAGGGTTCACTTGGTCCATGGCCAAAGCTCTTCTGGAGAGGGTCAGGGCTGCTCCTGCCTGCAGAGGGGCCTTTCCCACAGGTGAGTGTTCACAGCCCAAAATCCCAGGGGCTGCTGAGGCCGGGCCAGCTTTTGTGGCCCAGAGCTGCACAGAGCTCTCAGCAACTCCTGCTCACTGCCAGGAGTGTTCCTTGGTGCTCCTTCCGTGTGTCCCAGCTGGCAGGGAATGGGGGGAAGGAGAAGGCCAGGAGGCCCAGGAAGGGAAGCAGCAGCTCTTGTGCTTTGGATTTGCAGAGAGGAGCTGTGCCTGCAGTGTCCTGCCCGTGGCACGCAGTGTGCCAAACACACATCCCAGGAACGGGCACTGGGCTGCCCGGGCAGCGCTGGGATGGACATGGATAAAGGGCTGCCCGCGGCCCCTCGGCCAGGGGCTGCTCTGAACAGGCACCCAGAGATGCTTCAGTCCCGACAGACCCCACTGACACCCCAAAAATGCCCCAAGGAACAGCTGGCACTGGGGAATGTCAGCATGGGCTGTTTGCAGAGGGGCTCAGACAGCAATTCCCAGTGCTGACCTCCCACACACCTGCCAGCTATGTCCCAGCCACCCAAAATGCCTTCCCTTCCAGCCTGAGGCCATCATCCCTCAGCAGTGTTAAAGCCAAGGCAAGCTTCCCCCACAGCAATGAAATGCCAAGCAATGCCCTCAGAGATGCCTTCAAATGAAAGGTCAGAGTCAGAGAAATCTCTTTGGATTGAGTTGGGAGTTTTTGGGGAGCCAGCTGGAACTGCACAACTGATGGAAAGCTTTCCCAGGTGGCTCCCACTGCAGGTGCCCTGAAGGCAGGGATGTGCATCCCTTTCCTGAGGGAAAAGAACTTGCAGAGGCCACTCCTGAGGCTCTGGAATGAAATCAACTCCTGCAGGGAGAGAAGTCCTCCCGTGGGCACAGGGGCTGCCTCAGCACAGGCTGGGAGCGTGTCCAGCCAGCGCCTGTTCCTGCTTTCAAATATCACCTGGAGCCCCAGCTCGGGGGGTGCAGGCAGCTGAATTCCAGGGAACTCTGTCAGGTGCCCCCAGGGACATTGGGGGGGGGGGGGGGGCTGGGGGATGAGGGTTACAAACAGCAAATTCTATGGAACATGAAGCTGTCCTTGCCCTGACCCTGCTGAGCTTCCCTGGAAGCTCTGCTGGTTCCTGACACACCTGGTGTTAAATAGGCAGCTCTGCATGGGAATATCCATGCTCCAGGAGGCGCTGGGAGGCTATGCCAGTGGCAATTCAGCAGGGAATTCAGGGCTTTGGGTAGAATTCATCTGAACTAGCAAAGCCAACCCCCAAATCTGCCCACCACCCAGGGAACAATCTTTGTGCTGCCCTGGCAGCCAAAGCCCCTGGGCTGGGAAATGTCAGCAGGCAAATGGATGGAATGATCTAAATGCCAGCAGCCCCCAAAGGGACAATGCCATCACCTCCCTTTGCTCCCAAAGTGTCCACTGTGTTCCCCACAGGTACCCTGGGGATGCCAGGGAGGTGCCTTTGCCCACAGTGCCTTTCTCCTGCCCCTCTCCAGCCTGAGGCCTCTTCTCCCTTCCCTGCCAGCTGATGCCAAGGAAGGAAGACACAGTGAGTGCTGAGTTGACCTCCAAATAGTCCTTCCCTCACCTTGAGATGACCTGAGATTTTACCCCCAAAATGTCCCCATCTGCCTCCTTCTGAGTTCCTCATTTTTTACAAGGAAGCATTCTTTCTCTGCTCTGGAGATTACCACAAGATTTGCCCCCAAAACTTTCCCCACCTGTCCACTACCTCTTTCCTCATTTCCACCTCAATCTTTTCATTCTTTGCCCTACAGATGCTTTCAATTTTTACCCCTCTGAACTTCCCTACCTGTCCATAAGTGATTACCTCAGTTTACCCCATCAAGTGCATTCTCTCTGCTACAGATCACCTCAGATTTTACCCCCAACATTTTCTGTACATCTCCACCGCTGAGTACTTTATTTTTACCTCCAAATACTCATTTTCTACCATGGAGATTCCCTCAAGTGTTACCTGCCAGATTTACCCACCTGTCCACAGCAATTCCCTCCGTTTACCTCAGGATGCTCCTGCTCTCTCCTAGAGATGACCTCACATTTTACCCCCTCAGTTTTCCCTACCTGCCCAGTTCTGATCACCTCCTTTTTACCTCAAAACATGAGTTCTTTCTTCTACAGATGAACTCGGATTTTATTACCAAAATGTCTATTTTGTCCCCTGTGCACTGACTAGATTTTAAAACCCAAACCACGCAGGTTATGTCTGTCTTACCCCCAAAATGTTCATTCTGTCCCCTACAAATTAGGTCAGATTTTTTCTCAAAACCACTTATGGTTCCTACATAATTACCTCAGGGTTTGCCCCCCACATTCTACCTCATCTTGACTACTGATCACCTCATTGCTTCCTCAATATGTTCATTCTTTGCCCTACAGATCTTCCCAAGTTTTACACCCCAAATTTCCTTGCCTAGCCCCAGTGATTGCCTCAGTTCATGTCAGTGGTCACACTCTCCCTAGAGATTACCTCAAGTTTAACCCCCAAAATTTTCCGTAACTGTCCACAACTTATTACCTCATTTTTACCAAAAAAGATTCATTCTCAACCTTTAGATCATTTCAAGTTTGACCCCCCAAAATTCCCCTACCTGTCCACTACTGATTCCCTCATTCTTCCTTCAATATTTATTTCCTTTCTACCATGTAGCTTCTATCAAGATTTACCCCCAAAGTTTTCCATCTGTCTACTACTGCTTACCTCATTTTTACCTCAAAATGTTCTTTCTACAGCTTATTTAATATTATTTTTACACAAGTTTCCCTATCTGCCCACAACTGATTCCCTCATGTTACCTCAGTGTGTTCATGCTCTCCCCTAGAGATTAGCTCAGATTTAGCCCCCAAATTTTCCCCACATGCTCAGTACTCATCACCTCCTTTTTCCCTCCAAGTGTTCATTCTCTGCTCTTGAGACTTTGTCAAGTTTGGCCTCCAAAATGTTCCTTCTTTGTCTACTACTGAGTACCTCATTTTTGCTCCAAAATATTCATTCTGTCCCCTACAGATTACATCAAGTTTTACCCCCCAGTTTTTCCTTCCTGTACAATATTAACTCTTTTCTGCCCCAAAAATGTGCATTCTTTCCCCTAAACATCACCTCAGCTTTTCCCTCAAAAATGCCACCTTGCTCTGCTTGACATCACCTCCCATTTTCCTACACAAACAATTCTTGTGTCCCCTCTCAGTCACCCCAGGTTTTCAGCTGAAAATGTCTCCTCTGTCCCCTCAAAGTCATCCCAGGTTTTCCCAGTGAGGAGCTGCAAGGAATTCAGGCAGGGCCAATGACACCAGGGAACAGCTGTAAATTCAGAGGCAGAGAGAGAAGATCTACCAGGAAAGGGGAAAGGTTCAGAAAACATTTCTGCAATTAATTAATAATTATTTCCAGTTCCCCACTGAGAAGAACACAACCTCACAGCTGTTAAGGCCTGACAGTTCCCTGCAGGGAGAGCTCAGCCCATGTGCCCAGAGGCAATCGCAGCATCTGCAAGAAAGAAAGAAGCAGCAAAAGGTGATTGCTTCTCTTTCAAAGTTCTTTCAAGTGCTCACACCCAAACCCACCTTTGCTCTTGATTCTGGCCGGGTGCATGGTGAGCGCTGGGCACAGGTCATGTCATCCATGCTGGTGTGAGTGATGCTTTCTGGGGGAAAGCAGCTGATCTCCAAAGTTCCCTTCCTGCCCTGTGCCTGATCTGCACAGGAGAAAACCTCTTCCAGGAAGGGATTGTGCTCCCTCTAATGCCATTTGCCCAGTCTGTTCCATGGGGATATTGCCAGCCTGGGGCAGCAGAGGCACACGCAGCTCTCAGCACTCCCTGCTCCAAGCACAGCTCTGGGCTCCTTTGCAGACTGCCTCTGCCATGGGGTTTTCTCCAGGAGAAGCCAAGGAATTGCTCCTGGAAGGGTGCAGATTAAGTTATCCCAAAGGGAAGCAAAGAGTAAGTACTCCAGGAAGAGCCCTTGGGATCTGCTGGGCTGAGGTGGGAAGGGGACATTCATTCCCTGCAGGGCCAATACACAACAACCTCCAAGCCAAAGCACAGACTGGCAGGTGGGGTCTGACAGCAGCACTCTGACAAACCTCCTTGTCATTCTTCCCTGCAGTGACTTTTGCAAGCAAACTCTGAAGCTGACAAGCCCAGAAGCTCCATCCAGCCACTCTGGAAGGAAAGGATACTCCCAGGGATGAGGCACATTCCCAGCAAACTCTCCCAACACAGCCTGGAGGCAGCGCTGGAGCTCGGGTGTGGGGCTGGGAAGGGCTGCCAGGAGCACGCAGCCCCCAGGTGGGGTGGCAGCGGCAGCAGCAAATTCCCACAGGCTGATGGCACAGCAGAGAGACAAAGGCCAGCAGTGCCCACGGGAGGTGCAGGGTTAATTCTGCTCCCTGCCCTGCCCCATCCCCGCAGGAAATCTCCAAGGGGGAGAGAAACTCTCAGGGTGCCCAAAATGCAGCATCTGTCACCCTGATCCAGCTTCAACTCAGCGTGGGGGGCCAAACTCCCCCCACAGGTAAACACTGAGCTGACCTGGTCAGTCTCAAACACAGCCCCAGTTCTCACCTTCAGCCTGCTCCTGGGGCTGCTGCCACATTCCTGACAAGGAGCCCCTTTGGACAGGGCTCTCTCTGTGTCTCAGGTGCTGGGCACTGCAGGGACCAGGGCAGCCCCCTCTGGGGACAATTGGGGATTCATCCCACACCATGGGCAGGACCAGGGGCCCTCCAGTACAGGCTGGTGGGGCCAGAGCCCATTGGGTTTGGCTGCTCAAACACCAAAGCTTTTGGCAAAGATGGGACAAGTTAAGTGGGTTTTCCTGGCCTGAGAGAGAGAAGAAATTGTTGAAATTAAGCATGGCAATTAAGTCCACTGTGGAAGTCAAAGGCTCCTGGCTTTCCCATTCCTGTTCTGATTGCTCACTAGAGGGTTTTATCCATAAAAAAATGAGAGGTGGCACCAAATAAAAGAGCTCTTTTTCAACATTTTTCCCCTACTTACTTTCATACATAAAAAGGATGTCCATTTTTTCTTAGTGCATTCTTTGCCTAATTTTAACAGAACTGTTTTCCTTCCAGGCCCCACTTGTGGGTTCTTCACTCCTTTGCCATTGGACTTTGGACAAAGGAAGAGAAGCATCTGCTCCAAACGGGTGTCATCCTATGGGGAACACCCCCTGTACCAGCCCCAGCCTGGGCCAAGCACGCTGCCTCACTCTCCCCATTCTGGATGCTGGCTCCAATCCAGTCTGAGTTTTCCCCTGTTTTCCATGTCTAAGGACAGGAACTTGTCCTGGTCAGGGTGTAAGGCCTTAAACTGCACCTTGATCTGGGGGGCTGGGACTGGGATTCCAGCAGGGAATTCATTGTTTTACAAATAAAAGTTATTCCAGGGAGCTGCTGCTTCACCACACAGTGTCAGCAAAAGAGAGAGAACACCAAAGGTGTATCCAAAAACAAGGATGGAATGATTCCTCCTGCTTTGAGTGGGATCAGGGCTTATGCTGCCCTGGAATGACAAAGAACTTCTCCCTCAGCCCCCTAGAGAGCCATCAAAAAGCCAAAGTGCAGCAGGGAAGGAAGGAAAGGCACCTGCTGGGGACAGCACAGCTCCAGCTGCTCATGGGGACTGGGACTGAGTCTGGAGCCAAAAGCCCCTTCCCAGGCTGGAGGGGCTTGCCTAAAGCACCACCTCTGGGAAGCAAAGGGCTATGGAAGAAATGGAGTGGGAATTTACAATAATAATCATAATGGATCGGGAAAGAGCAACAACAGAAGCAACAATCATTCCAAGGGAGCAGGAGGGATGCTGAGCTTTAAACAAGGTTTGAGTGAGGCAGCAGCTCCTGGCAGTTCTAACCCACAGCTCCAGCTCTGCGATTCCAGGAGCACTGCAAGCTCCTCCTGCCCAGTCCCTGGCTTTGCCTCCTGCCAGTACTCGGCACCTCGGGCACGGGTGGGTGCGAGTGCTCCAGTGCTGCTGCCCCGAGGGAGCGGGAAAATGGCCACTAAACCCCTTCCCACTGGGCTGGCTCTGAGCTCTGGCTGGGGAAAACATTTGGCACCCCTGGCATTTCAATGCAATCAGTTTCCATCACTTTGAAGATGCACTGAATAAACCCAGGGCACATAAGTAAACCTCTCCCCATAAGGAGAGCCCCAGGGAATACACAATTCTTCCTATGCCTGGCCAAAGAAACCAGGAGCCAGGTTTTGGGGAAGAGACTCCAGACTCTTATCTCCTTCCCTGGCTGTAAACCACTTGCAGAGGCTTTGGAGTTCATACAAGCTTGTCAGGATTTGGCTACTTCATTTAAATTCTATTCAGATACTGGAATGGAAGTGTCCTAAAGGCACCTCACTCAGACTTTAAGCCCTCTACCACCAAAGAATTTAGATGCTCTTTTCTTAGGAACACCCCACCTCTGCTTCTTTAGGTGTCTCCATGTGGGACATCAATTAAATGCGGACAAATTTTAGAATGCAGCTTCCAAGTCAAGTTACCTGCTAGGAAATTACTCCAGCTCTCTGGCACCTTGGGCTGTTTTAAACACAGCCTGGCCCTTCATGGCTGAGGCTCTGAGCTACACAACTTGTGAGCTGGCAAGTAACAGCAGCTGAGGTCTCATCCCAGCTGTACACAAAAACAGGGAGTGGGGGCTGCACTTGGATACATGCAGGCAGGGTTGGGCCCCTTCTGAAAGGTTCAATCCCTGTTTTTCAGAGACTCAATCAGGGATAATGACATTTTCACAAAGCTCTCTTAAGGCACGTGAAAACCCGAGCAAGAAAATGGAATCAAAGCCTTTGTTCCACTGGCCTCACGCCCCAAATTCCAACGGGACAGACAAGTCCCTCTCCTCGCAAGGCAACGTCTCCTACCTGGATCTGTGCCTTCCCCAGCCTTTGGTGGCCGCTGTCTCCATCCTCCCACACCTCCTCATCTTCCTCCTCAGCAGGCCTGGCTTCCTCATCCTGCAGAGCAAGCACAGGGACACTCACCAGCCTGCTCATCCCAAACCTGGGCAGCAGGGATGGACTGCTGGGACCCCCTGGACAGTCACCCCTCTGCTGGGCACCATCCCTGCTCTGCAGTCCATTCCCGTTCCTGGCCTGGCATCTCCTTTGAACGGGATGTTAAACCACAACCACTTGCTCTGCTGGGTTTTGGGACATCAGAGACTCCTCCAAGGCAGTGGACAAAGCTCCTGTTCCCACAGCCTCTGCCTCCCAAAGCCCTGCTAGGGCCAGGCAGAGCAAGGGAAACCCCTCAGTTCCTGCTGGAAATTTCCTCTTGTGCCCGTAAACCCAGGGAAATCGTGGCTGCCCCATCCCTGGAAGTGTTCAAGGCCAGGCTGGCCGCAGCTTGGAGCACCCTGTGGATGGAATGAGGTGATCCTTAAGGTCCCTTCCCACCCAAATTATTCCGCCATTCCAGGATGATTCTGTGATCTCTCCCTGCATTTATTTTGCATCGTTTCCTCTCTAATCTGAATTCCCAAATCGAAATGATTTTTTAAAGAAATCATTTAAAATTATCCCAGGAATAAAAAGGGGTGCATCAAACATACAAGAATCATTCCTACCTCCATCAAATCATTGTTAATTGGAAGCCTATTTCCTCATCTCTGTCCTTAGTTTTCCTTTCCTAGGAAACCTTATGATCCCACAGTTTCTCCAAGAGATTTACTGGGATTGCAGAAAGGTTTGCTTTGTCAGGGAGGCAAGGGGGTTTACAACACTTGTTCCTCTGCATCTTTATCCTTTCACCAGCTTTCCCCTGGAACGGTGCTGCAAGAGAAGTTCAGAATTACTAGAAATGGATCAGGTTCACCTTTTTTCCTCATTCTTTTCCAACGACTTCCAAATTCTTGGAATTATCCTCAAATGAGGCCTAGCAAGCTACTGTGAAAACATCAATCAGAGGAACATCTTGACAAGAGAAAACCACATCCAGCAGCAGCCAAAACAATGCCACTGCTATTCTTACCTGGTCTCCAGGTGCTCCAGCCAGAGCTCCCAACACCCACTGCCATTCCATGGGGGTGAGGAGGCAGTTTTGGACGTGTTCTTTGCCACGGGATGGGATAACAGAGCCCAGAGGGTCTTTGTGTCCCTTCCAAGCCACCCCATGATTCCATGATACCATCAGCACCTATACCAATTCCATTCTGGAAAGCCCAATTCCATTCCTCCCATCAACTCAGAATTTCTCCCTTCCTCTCTCTGCTCCACATCAGGCATGTGTTGCCACAGGCATGGGATGCCTCAGCATTGCCTGGGAATGCCACTCAAGGCTGCCCTGGTGGCCTCAGTGCTCCAAAATGCCCAGCTGGCTCCCGTTCCAGTCAGGAATGTCCCAAACAGCAGCGTGGGGTGTGCCCTCTGCCATCCCACCATTGGGGCAGCTCCCATAGAATGTGACCAACTTACTGGGTTTGGAATTCCTGGCTTAAAAGTCAGGTGGTGGAATATCCTCTCCTGGGAATATCCAGAAGACCAGAAGGCTCCCTGGAAGTCACAGGTCAGGGACAGAGTCAGATGAACGATCCTGAACTGGTTTTCAGGGGATGCATCCCCAGCCTGTGGCTGCAAAAACTCCAGAGCTGTTCCTTCCCCTTGGGACAGCCAGAGAAAACATCCCCAGCATGGATTTCTGACAGGAAAAACCTCACTGCTCCAGGCTACTTGGCTCCTCCCAAATCCAGGCCAGCACTCCAACAGGCTCTAAGGACAAAACAACAGCAAAGACCATCTCAGGGCACACGCCACGAGTTGGGCGTCACATTCCTCACTGGAACTGGGCTGTTCCCACATCCCTGGGACAGTCGGGAGCATCCCCCGTTCCTCACTCTTCCATTCAGGACAAAGAGACAACAGAGCTGTCAAACAGCCAGTGTCTTACCCCAACAATCCAGGGAAAACCACCTTACTCTGGGGAGAAACATCATGCCCAGTTATGGAAAAAGCCAAAGAACAGTACTGGAAACACTCCCGGGCATGGAGGCTCCCAGCTCCGGAAATGCAGCTCACAGGCTTCTTCCCATGGGAACCCCAATCTTGCCCGGGACTGGGCTCAGGGAGAAAGTCCTGCCCATTCCACCACTCTGGCACAGACACCCCAGGAAGGTGTCCCTGACCATGGCAAGGGGCTGAACAGGATGGTCTGTAAGGTTCTTGCCAGCACAGACCATTCCAGGAGTTTAAGGTGGATTTGAGCAGCTCCTGGGGACATGAACACCACCCACACCTCCCACCTGGCTCAGCCCAGAGTCCATCCAGCACTCACAGAGAGCTGCTGGGAGCTGAAATTCTCCCTGCTCCCCCTGCCTGGGAAACCCTGCCTCCAGCTCCTGGGAAAGGGGAGCTGCATCCTGCTGGGTGCCCCTGGCTCTGGGCAGCTGCCGCCTTCAGGCGGGGGGATGGCTCGGGCAGCTCCGGTGACTGTTCCACCTCAATGATTTTGTGTTTTCCTGCATTTCCCTGGGCTGGAGGGGAGCAGGGGGTGCGGTGGGAGTGCGGGAAGGCAGCGGCGGGGAGGGCAAGGAGTGGGGCCGGGCACCGCACGGCGCAGGGGGGCTTCTGCTGGCAGTGGAGGGGCACGACCGTACGGAGGCGTCCCCGCCGCTGCCGGCCACTGCCCACGGGGCTCCTGCCCGCCCCCGGCGCCACTGACCCCACACCCCGTGTCCCCACACTGGGAACCACCACGGAAAATCATGCTGGAACCTCTAATCCTGAGCCCGAGCCTTGACCTTTTATCCCCTGACCTTTGACCCCTTGACCCATTCCTTGACAACCCGAGCTTTGATCCCTTACCTTTGACCATCCAGCAAGTGGCCAAGATGCCCGCGGGTGGCTACGCCAGCGAGTAGGTGAAATGGAGACCGTGGCGATCGTGCCAGACCCGAAGGCGAGCTCCTCGGGCAAAAAGATCCACGATGATGTCGAGACTCAAAGGCCGATGACAGAGATGGGTGGGAACTGCCCTGCCCAGCAAAGGCTCAGGTGATGCTGAGGAGAAACCCTCTCCCTTTACTTCCAAGGGGCCCTCCCACAACAGCCCTCTCCTCTAAGCTAACTTCCAATTGCCTCCTGGAACTCCAAAGGCCTTTCCCTTCTCCCAACCACCGCTCCCAACACTTAGCTTTCTGAAGACAAACGGACAAAATCCATCCTTGGCAGAAAAAATGCATCAGCACCTCAGATGTCAACACGTTCCCCACGGTCCGCTTTGGCAGCTGCGAAAGATGGAGAACAAGGAGAAAATTCAGCCTCTGACAACACACGCCAAAAGAGACCCCTTCCGCAAGGCCCCCTCCCTCGAAACTGCCGAGGCTCAGCGCTTACCTGCTCTCTCCAAACTTCAGCTCCACACCTGCTCACGGTACCTAAGACAACAAAACAGAAAACGTCACTGTTGCCCTCCAGAAGAGCATCCCCTGGCTACTCCACACCACTGCCCCGGCTCACCTCAAATCCTGATCTGACTCTGGAGGTGGCCAGGACAAACCTGCACAATGAAAAGGGACACGCTCAGCACGCTGCCATAGACCGCTGGCCTATCAGCCACCCCACCTAAATGCCAACTCACCTGCTCGCCTCTGTCCCTTGGCATGCCCAGGGCAGCAGCAGCACCTGCAGAGAAGCAAAGCAAAAACACACAAAACATGCTGAGAGACTGTGAAACCACAGCCTCCCTGCTCCGACTGAAGTACACCACACCTATACCTTAGGCTTGCACGCTCCAGCATCCAGGGCCAGGACATCCTGCAAGTGGACCACCTAAAACACACAAACAACAACGGATGCTTAGAGCTGCTCCAAAAATTGAGACTGAGGCCGTAACAACTCATTCTGTCCACCGGTCACTGCTCACCTCGCTCCATCGCCCCTGACTGCCAATATCCGGCATTACTTCCAAAAAAAAAAAAAAAGACATGGAACAATGCTGTAACATAGTAGCATGACATAGCCCAGCAGGACTGCAGAGAGGGGCAGAGAGGGAAAGCCGGCCAGGATCTCGTTCCCAGCCCTGAGCAGGGGCTTTACTGGCCTGACTGTCCTGTACTACCCGAGCTCTGGGGACAATGAACCAGGCTCAGTCCCTGCCTCACCACTGGCACCCTGAAATTCTGGCACTGCAAGAGTCAGGGGAGGTTTCAGCAGTGATTTCAGCAAGGTCAGAGCTGCTCCCAGCAAAAGCTGTTCTTAGACTACTCCTGGCAGAAGAACCCAGAGTACCTGCCACTGCAGGATGCTTGTGACTTCCAGGTGGAGGAGAAGGGTGGAAACAATCCAAGATGAAGACAGAATGATGAACACAGCAAAGAGGATTTCTGTATGCTCTGCACTGTTTTGTCACGTTCAGCCCTTCCTGGGCTGTTTTCTGCTTGTTGTTCTCAAGATCAACATCTCCGACTAAGGGCGGGTGATGTGAATTCCAAGGAAGTACAATTCAATTCTCCCCTAGATCTTTCCCTAAAGTACAAGATACTGATTCACCTCCCTTCCCACCAGAGTCAATCAAAGACTATCCAAAAACGTAAATTATGATAATGCGGAATCTGGTCTCCATTAGAAAAATTAATGTAGTATTTTTTATCAGAGCTTTGGTTAAATGTAACAACGCAGGAAGTTCCTGTGCTCAGGTTATTGGAGAGTGCGAGGTTTTCTCATCGCATCAGCCCTGTCAGCTGACAAGTGTGGCTGTGCACTAAGGCACAAAGCACCGACGTTTGCACACTACAGCTGGAATCTGCTATCTCCGTGTGCAGACACAACCACTGCTCATCACAGATAAACCCACAAGGGCTGCTCCAGCACTGACTTACCTGGGGAAAAACCAGCACTAAGAGGAGCAAAATAAAAAGCATGGGAGTAGTAGTTTCACCCTGAGCAGCTCCGTGAGATGGGCAGGAATCAGAGAATCCCCTGAGTAACTCTGAACTTGCTTTTCCTGATCACCTTTCACAGAATCCATAGCAGCAACCCGTGAACATCCCGTGTGTAGGTTTATTCCAAAACCCACTTGCAGAAACATCAGGATATTGCACCTAAAGCTGCCTCTGCCAGAGGGAAGCAAGAGCTGGGGCTGGGAGAGGAAACAGGCAGGAACTTGCTCTCAGGAGAGGCAGCACGTGGGCTGCTGGCACTGCCAGCAGGAGGATGCAGGTGGGAGCAGGTAAAATTCCAATACAAAATGCAACTGGGGAATGTGACGGTGCAGAGGCTGTAGGTTGGCAGTCTAAGACTTTGGGGTTTATCACAGCTCCATGAAAGCACCGAATTTCGCCAGCAGGTACCACTCATCCTCCTCAGGACAAGCTTCCAAGAGTTCATCTCTCAATTTGTGCCCCAGTGTGGGCCAAGTGCTGGTGGAGCCTGGGCTGGCACCCCGAGCTCTCACCCCAGCTGGCACCCCCAGGCCTTTCCAATGTGCCACTGCCACCCAAGCCACAATGGTGGGGCCTGAGGAAAGGAAGGAATGAGGAGGGACTTAGGACACAATCCTGCCCTTCAGACAGGCAGATTTACCTGTGCTCCAGTCTCAAGGGGGCTCTCAGTGGATAACTCAAGCATCCCGCGTGGGACACTGGGGCCAAGGAGCAGCTGGAGGCAGCTCTGTCACCTGGGCTACCTGTGTGTAGCCATATTTAGCAATAACTGAATTGATTGAAATAAAGGGTAAAAGCTTGACTCAGCCTGTAACTTTCACCTTTCTTTCAAGTGCAAAAAGAAGCAGAAAAATCCATTCATATTGATGCTTTCCAGCTATGTCTCTTTCAGATTCCCAGGTATTCATCCCCTCACAGAGTTTTAGCGGTGACACAGAAGAAAGTTCTTTGCGTGCTGCCAGAAAAACGAGATTTCTCCCATTTTTTATTTTCACACCTAAAGTATGAAAACATTATCATCACACAGAAGAGTTCTGCACACTCTCCTGTGGGCAAGGGGAAGATTCCCTGATAGGCAGATTCCAACCCCTCCTGTCCATATTTACATCCCTAAGGCCTCAGACCCTCTGTAGGTAACCACGGGGTTCCCAGGTGAGAGGAGTCACTGTGAGAACAGAATTAAACCCCAAAGCACCTCTGAGGAGACAGCGCCTGACTCTGGGAGTGCCTCCCTCTCGCGTGGAAGGTGTGGCTTACTCAGGAGTTACTCCAGGAGTTCCTACTCTGCCCAGGCCAGGCCTGCTCCGGACACTCCCCATGCCCTCAGAGCCACAAACCCAGCTCAGGGCTGGGCTCAGAGCTCCAACACCACCAGGAATGAGCACTCCCTGAGCCCCCTGCCCTCCCAGCCCTGCTCTAGGCTGGGCAGGCACTGAGGGGCTCACTGACACCTCCAGGGTGGCTCTTTAAAGGTGGTGGCACAGGTGCTCCACAGCAGACCTGTGCCAGACCCAACTTCTCCACGGGCAAGGAAGAACCTCCCAAAGCAGGTGACACAAAAAGCTCTGGTGTGGCCCAGGGACTGCTCAAGGTCACAACCAAAATTAGTTCTGAGCTCAGGGTGGTGTCACTTCAGTTCCCTGCCACTGCTGCCACTTCCTGCCACCTTCAGCTTTTGCTCCAGGCACCAAAATATGATTTTTTCAAGGCCAGCCCATCTAAACTATCTGAAATTGCAGCCTGGCCGATCTCGGGAGCTCCCAGACTCACTCATGAGGATGAAGTGACAGACCAGCAGTGAGCACTTCTCCCTCTTCCAGCCAAGCTGTGAATTGCTCCTCCCTCAGCTTCAGCAACCACTTTTCGTGCCAGTTCCTGAAGAGAATCTCGTGCTGAACATCCATCACTTTCTCAATGCAGAGCATTTGGCTTCATCCTCAAGCCCTAGAAACACTCAGCTAAACCAGCACTAAAACCTGATTAAACTTGCATCCTGCACAGCACAATGAACTTGGACTTGGGCAGGAATCAGAATATCTGGGAATGAAGAGAACCCAAGAGCTCGGAGAGGTTTGCTTTGCCCTTGTCCTGCCTTGGGCTCCTGGCTCTGCCACAGCAGTTACAAGAAGCAGAGCAGCGACCTCCCCTCCCCTCCTCATCAACACAAACCCCCAAAAGCAGAGTTTGTCTCTCTCAGACCCACCTTGAGCTGTGTCCGCAGCAACAACGAGGCTGTTGAAAGCAGCAACCCCACAGCTCGGCGTCTGCAGGGCTGCACCCTCTCCATCCTACAGCCTCTCCATCTCCCCACAGCTTGGAGTGATCTGTTCTCCCAGTTTAGAGAAGGTGACACCAACCTCACTTTGGTTTGGGTACAAACTCTGAGGCAGACACTGAAAGCAAAGGAAGACGAGGCCTTGGTGGGAAGGGACCTTAAAGCCCATCCAGTGCCACCCCTGCCAAGGGCAGGGACACCTTCCACTGTCCCAGGCTGCTCCAAGCCCCAGTGTCCAGCCTGGCCTTGGACACTGCCAGGGATCCAGGGGCAGCCACAGCTGCTCTGGGCACCCTGTGCCAGGGCCTGCCCACCCTCACACGGAAAGATTTCTTCCATGTATCTACTCTGAACTGAAGTTTAAGTATCTAAGCTCAAGTTTAGTTATTGCTGAGCCTCTGCTGAAGATAACTGAGACACCATAGTAGGAGAGAAAGGAAACAGGCCTGTAGAACAAACCACAGGCGAGTAACAAACCAAAATGATGTGGCCAAGAACAATTATTGCCACAGAAAAGAAACCTCAGTCACCAAAAACTCCAGTCTATTCCTACATCCTCACCCAGGGGGACTCCAAACACGACACTGCAACTCATGCTCCTCCCAGCTCCACACACACATTGCTGGGACCTCTTGCAAGCTGCTCGAGCTCTCTCCACATGCCAAATCTGCCCATGGCAGAGGTGCTGCTTTCCTGGCTCAGCTCCCAAGACTCAACTCTCAGTATTTCCGCCCTCAATACTGTAAATTTCTGGTGATCTGGAGCAAAGATTTCTGGCTTGCTGTGTGGCTTCTCACACAGAACCTGACCCCAGGGGCTCAGTCTCACTCTCTCCGTGTTTGACACAAGTCATAAAGCAAGAACTGCAAAGACATTTCGAGGCAGTATCAGGGGCCTGAGACAGCTTTTGAGATCAAAGTTGAAATCCACTGTTTTCTTTCATTGCTGTTAAACTGTACTGGAGTCCTGGGGGCACTTTTGGGCGCCACAGTATACAAAAGATACAAAGCTGACAGCATCCAAAGAAGGGACATGGGGATGGGGAAGGGTGTGGAAGGACCATGAAAGAGCTGCTGAGGGCACTGGGTTTGTTCTGGTAGAGAAGTGTGAGGTCAGAACACATCGGGGGCTACAGCTCTGATCTCCGCTCCCTGGGACACAGACAGGACCCAGGGAGCAGCTGGAGCTGGGCCAGGGCAGGCTCACGCTGAGATCAGGGAAAGGCTCTTCCCCCAGAGGCTGCTGGGCACTGCCCAGGCTCCCCAGGGAATGGGCACGGCCCCGAGGCTGCCAGAGCTCCAGGAGCGTTTGGACAGCGCTGCCAGGGATGCCCAGGCTGGGGCTGTTGGGGGGTCTGGGCAGGGACGGGGGTGGGACTGGGTGATCCCTGTGGGCCCCTTCCAGCTCAGGATATTCCAGGATTGTCTCACTCCCCAACAGGGAAGAGTCTGCTCTCACACAGAGCTGCACACACACTGTGCAGGAGGCAGCAAATGACAACAATTGACATTGATACATTAATAAAGCCAAGATATTAAGCAAGCCAAAAGATAAATTTTCCCTTTTGTTCCTGACCAACAAGACCTGTCCCACTCCCAGTCCAGCCACTAAGCAACTCCAGTGTGACACAGGGACTGTCTCACACCTCGAGGCCGACACACAACAGCAGCACAGCACCGGGAGTTTAATCACGTTTCCCTCATTAGAGGAGACAATTAATGACCGCTCAGGTGCACAACCACTCCTGCAGAGCACTTCACTAGACCCCGTTTTGCAAGAACTCCCCCAGGCTGCAAAGCCCCATTTGCCAGGGACCTGAGAGAAGAATTCGGTAGTTTTAAAGGAATGTCAGGAACTAGGAATACACCTGAGTGTAGGAACCGAGAGTGCCGAGAATATTTCTCGGTTTCCATCTCGCCCGATCCATCTGTTACGGCGCAAGGCAGAGGCAGGTCCCTACCTCCCGAGCCTGGGGTCCTCCCATCAGATGAGCCATGCGCGCGGCCAGGGGCGGTCCCGGAGCTTCCATCGGGCCCTCCCGCTATCCCCATGCGGCCTGGGTTCGCGGCCGCTTCCGCGTTTGAACGGCGGCGCCTGCTGCTGACGTCATCACTCCCGCCGCTTCCATCCCGGCCTTACTTCCGCCTTCGGGAGCCCTCACTTCCACGCCTGCGCGGCGCGGAAGCGGCCGCCCCTCCTCAGTGCCGGTTACCCCGGCAACGCCGCTCGCGGCTCGAGCCGCTCCTGGCCCGGCCCCGGCCCTGCCCGGGACGTCAGCCCCGGCCCCGCTGCCAGCCCAGCCCCGGCCCCGCTGCCAGCCCAGCCCCGCCCCCGCTGCCAGCCCAGCCCCGGCCCCGCTGCCAGCCCAGCCCCGGCCCCGCTGCCAGCCCAGCCCCGGCCCCGCTTCCAGCCCCGCCCCGGCCCCGCTTCCAGCCCCGCCCCCGCTGCCAGCCCAGCCCCGGCCCCGCTTCCAGCCCCGCCCCGGCCCCGCTTCCAGCCCCGCCCCGGCCCCGCTTCCAGCCCAGCCCCGCCCCCGCTTCCAGCCCAGCCCCGGCCCCGCTTCCAGCCCAGCCCCGCCCCGCCCCCGCTTCCAGCCCAGCCCCGGCCCCGCTTCCAGCCCCGCCCCGCTCCCGCTGCCAGCCCAGCCCCGGCCCCGCTTCCAGCCCAGCCCCGCCCCGCCCCCGCTGCCAGCCCAGCCCCGCCCCCGCTGCCAGCCCAGCCCCGGCCCCGCTGCCAGCCCCGCCCCGGCCCCGCTGCCAGCCCAGCCCCGGCCCCGCTTCCAGCCCAGCCCCGGCCCCGCTGCCCGGCACCAGCGCTTCCCAGGCCAGCCCGGTCCCGCCCACGGTCCCGGCCGCCCGCCCGGCACCTCCAGCCACACACGGACGCTTCAGCTGCCACGCCGATACGACCGATAAGCACAGCACCTCCAGCCAGCAGTGCAATTCGTTCGGCTACTGCAGTTCCATCCTAGGAGCTTTCGGCAGCTACACCTCCTACCAGCTCTGTGTCCACACAGCCCCCGTCTGCACCGCAGCCACAGCCGTGGACACACAGCAGAGACATTTCAACAGCTGCCGTGTCACCACGGCATGTACCCCCTATCATCACTCTGATAACACCACTCAGAGGATTATCACAACAATCACACGATGCTGAACCATGTTTCCCGTGCCATTTCAGCGAAACAAATACGATTTTATCTCCAGAACAGAAAGAGGACTTTCTCAACTATACGTGGACACCTCTTCCATCACAACAGGACCAAGCACGTGTTATTAATAGTGACGTCTCGCATCGAGACATTCCATTTCATGCACATTCTTCTCGAACTTCTCAGGGACATTCAGCTGATTTTATGGGACTTTTTCATCCTCAAATGCCTGCTCAACACTTCAGTGAGAAGGATATAGTGACCAGCACAGCTTCAGAAAGCATTCCTCTATCTTCCCAAGCTTCATCTCCTTTTTTTACAACAACCAATACAACTCCAACTTCTCATATGCCTTCTTCACAGCTTCGAAATCCACAACAGGCATCTGATCCCTCATTTTTCCACCGTCGCTTTCAGCTTTCGGATGACTTTGTTCGTCACCTTTATTTCCGACTCAGAGAACGTGCAGATTATCTGCCTCCAGAGGTTGCAGCACTGGGTCCCCACCCCTCACCCATCCCGCATGCTGGCAGTACCCTACCCAGATCCACTGCACCCTCTCCTCCAGTGTCCAGATCACAGCCACCTGCGATGGCAGGTTCAGCCACTCCTCGTTTATTTCCTTACAGTGCACAGCCGCAAATACCGACCCCTATTCCTCATCCAGGAGGGGGAGAAGAACATGGAATAATAATAAAATAAGAATTTTAAAGTTGTTTATTTTATATTAATTTTTTTTAATTTTATGAGAGAACTACATACCCCATGACATTTGAGTTTCAATTATTAATTCAGTTAAGGTTCTCTTTAAAGTTTGTTTCATCCTCTCTACCCGTCCTGAACTCTGTGGGTGCCATGGGATATGTAGTTCTCTCATAAAATAAAAAAAAAAAAAAATAAATAAAATAAACAACTTTAAAATTCTTATCCCTTAGACCCTGTGTTTCCCACCCAGCATGAAGCATACTTGCTTTCTTCTGTGTTAATGAGTTCTTTTGAATTTATAAATACTTGTATTAGCGGTGATGGCGCCCGCCCGCGGAGTGATCTCCCGGAGGGACTATTTGTGATGCGCTCCTGCCCGCGGAGGGATCAGCGCTGATGCCGCCCCGCCCGCCCAGCTGCTCTCGCTGCCTTTTCCCGCTCTCCCCTCTGCTCCCAGCGCTTCTCCTGCAAAGGGCGCGGCTTTTCCTGGGCTCTTTTCCTGCCGGGCTGCAGCGAGCGCTCCCCTCAAGGAGCAGGGGCAGCTTTGCTCGCGGCGGCAGCGATTCAACAGAGCAGGCCCGGAACAATTCCTGCTTAGCCGGGCTTTGAGCACATTCCTGAGCCAGCACCAGCAGCAGCGAGTGAGGCAGCGGCACATGAAGGAGGCTGCGGCTCTGGCCAGGCTGGGGAGGGGTTCCTCTGTAAAAGAAGAACAGGGAGAGACAAACCAGAAAGGGCAGGAAAAAAAGAAAAAGCCAAGACAAACTAAACTTTTTTTAAAAAATAATCTGGATCCAGAGGGACTTCTGGCTGGAGAACTTCCTGGGGAGCAATCCTGCCCCTCTGGGAGGCAATGCCAGGGCAACTCCAGCTGAAACCTGCACACAAACACCACAAAGATTTCAGATATTTGCAGGAAGCATCCACTTAGCAACTGCTGCTTAATAATTTATTCCCTTTCCCATTAAATGGTACATTCAGTCCACAAGACTTCAACACCTTTCTGGTAGTTTTATTTACAGTCTGCAGCGTGTTCTGTAAAACACAGGAGTGCACACAGACACACACGCACAAACATTTAAAGAAGTACAGTTTATTCCAAAGGAAGTCTACGCACTACTTTTTCCATAAAAATTATTAAAAATACTTTAGTTACTGTATTCTACCTAAACCAAGATACTTGAGAATTCTTCCACAAGTGATGCCCCCTCCCCACAAAGGGCACTCCGACAAGAAGAAATTCAGGAGACTGCATCACCAAATAAAATCCTAATGGCAACTGCTTCAATGCACCAGAAGAACAACGAATTCCCACTCTGCATCCAGCAATCCCTGCTCTGCAGCCTGTCTGCATCTGCTTTTGTAGGGCTTGTGGGGCTTTTGCATTCACTTCCTTCTCCAGGGCAGTTCCCACAAACAAAGAATGACTGAATTTCTGCAGACTGTCACTCGGCAATCCTGCATTTCACACATGCAAAGGGAAACACTTTCCTTTGAGCCCTTTATTTCAAGGAGTCTCTTTTTTACTGAGCATCCAGTGAGAACAGTGCCCAGTTGTGGCTGTTATTATTTCTCTGCTTTTGCTGCGTGGCAATATTGAGCTGGAGCTCTGCAGAACACCCACTGCAGCCCTTGTCTCACTGGGGCACACCGAATTGACAAAAAAAAGGCACAAAGATGAAACTCCTAAAGCAGCAGCAGCCCCAAGTCACTGAGCTGCTGCTTCCCACCACCAACACTCTGTGTCTCAGCAAACACTTCCAACGCACGAGCCAAGGCCACAGGGGAGTGAAAAGCCCAGAGCCTGCGGGCAGGACAAGCACTCCATTGATCAGTAACAAACCAACACAGCTCAGCTGGATGGTGCACTTAAGACTGGACCTGGAAGCATCAGGAAAAGCCATTGGAACACAAGCTCAGCAGCACAGAATCCATTTGGCACCAGCTGATGAGATGGGAGGCTCTGTGTGGGACACGTTGTGCATTCAGCTTCAACAATGCCACAGCTCCACAGCAGCGCTGAAAAACTTCTGCTTTTAACAGTTGGAGAGGATTTTCTCAATGGAAGTGAAGCTGTCATTAACAGAGGAACAGCACACAATGCACAACATAACCTGCAATAAAAAGCTTCTGCTTTCCAGCATGTAAGCATCCAGGTTACTGGACTTCAGCTCATGGAAACGAATCTGATGATAGATTTTTTTTTTAATTTTTCTTGGAACTAAAAAAGTAAAATCTTCCATAAAAGGATAAAGCACAAAAATACTCTCTCAGTACGTCTCAGGAAGCCATTTAATACCTTCCATGTCCTAGGAACAACTAGGCAAAACACTTGGAAAGTGTGAGCAGTAGAAATGTTGACCATTGAATGTTTGGCAGCCGTGTGCTCCAGCCCCTGGGAGGGGCTTGTCCCCCACTCCACACCAGTCCTGCAGCTCCCCAGCTATTTCTTCTTCTTCTTCTTTGGGGGCTCATACTCAGAGCTGCTGCTGCTGCTGCTGCTGGAGGAGCTCGGATCCGAGTCGAAGTCGGAGGAGGAGGAAGAGCTGCTGGAGGAGGAGGAGGGGGAGGAGGAGGAGTGTTGGGTGGAGTCGCGGGAGACAAGCACTCAAGGCATCATGTTCAGCAAGTCTCGATTTATTTTTCAAAACTACACTTATAGTACCTTTAATTAGCTCATACATATTGCAAAAGTCGAGCTCCTCATTGGTGGGAGCTATTCCGTGGGATCTGTAAACACGGTGGTCTTATCTTCCTCTTCCATATGGTTTCTGTCTTCTTACTTATCTGAATGCACATTCTGTTATCTATGCAACCTCTTGCTCAAGGACTCAGTGTCTGCATCTTTACTAAGCCTGCTGTGTTATCATGACCTTTGCTTTTTAGCCATTCTTCAGAAAGACTCTCAACAGAGGAGGAGCTGTCCTCACTGTCACTGTCCTCGGAGGAGGTAGAGGAGTCCTGGCTGTCAGAGGAGTCGCTGGCTGAGCTGTCACTGCTGCTGCTGCTGCTGCTGCTGGAACTGGTCACACTTTTGGACCTGGGAGAGAACAAAGAGCTGAGCACAGCCCTGCCAGAGCCCATGGCACCGTGTTCTCTGCTCTGCTGTAATTATCCAAAGATCAATTTGTTGCCTTGAAAATTTCCAGGCCTCACCACCTAAGATGAATTCCTGTGCCCTCCCTCCCTTTCCCACTCCTGGATGAGTGGATTTTGGCCATTTGAGCAACGGCAGAGTGGCCCCAGGGCATGACATAGGCCAGCAGGACTGCAGAGAGGGGCAGAGAGGGAAAGCTGGCCAGGATCTCGTTCCCAGCCCTGAGCAGGGGCTTTACTGGCCTGACTGTCCTGTACTACCTGAGCTCTGGGGACAGTGAACCAGGCTCAGTCCCTGCCTCACCACTGCAGCAGGAATTCTGTCAGTTGTGACCAAACTTGTCCAGCGAACACATCCTACAAGCTCCTTCCTGGGCAGTTATTAATAAGGAAAACCAAGAGACTGTAAACAACCTTAAAGCAGGATACCAAGCTCCATCCTTTTCTTTGAGAAGCAAATATGGCTAATTTGTGCCTGCTCAGAATCAGAAGGAGCAGCTGATCTCCTGGCAAGAGCCCAGGGTGGAGCACGCAGCAGAGCTGGGACACTGTGGTGGGGTCCTGCCACGTTCCTCACCATGGGGCTGCCGAGTCCCTGGGAAGTGCCCGTTCACTGGGTCACCCTGCTGCCAGCAGTTGTTTCGCACTTCCCACTCCACATTAATGTTTCATCTCCGGCATTTCAAATGCTTTGCATTTCGGTAGGAGCGGGGAGCCTGTCTCCCATGGCAACAGTGCCAGGAGTCCAGGACAGGAGAAGGAGCTGAATGGGAGCACAAACTGGAGAGGTTTCTCACCACAGCTCAGCTGATTGCTGTTACTGAAACCCAGTTCTTGCAGTAAATCAATCCCAAGTGTTTGCTCCTCCATTCTGCCACAGCTCACCTCAAATACCACTGGATTTGGAGCCTTTCAGTGGCCAGGGCAGCTCCGGGTGCCCCAGGCAAGACCTTGGTGGAGACTTTCCCTTGTCAGCAGTTTGCCAGGGGACCCTCAGAACACCTATCCTGTTGTTTTCATCCATGGAACTAGTGGGATTCTCAACCCTGCAAGAGGCAGAAGCACCAGCAATCCTGGTCCTTCCTCACTAGGACTTTCAAAATAAGCCAAGGTGTTCTGTGTCTGTTCAAATTAGCTTTAAAGGCACTGATTTAACAGAGAGGGTATTCCCCCCCGCCTGAAATTCACTGGGAATTAGAAATGGACACAAAATAAAAATGAATGATTCCTACTCCTCCATCCCTTACTCTTCTCATCAGTCCACAACACTCGCCCCATGTGACAGAAAAGAGAAGGCACACTCAGGTTAGGGTTAAACTGTGTTTACGTTCTCTTTTCAGGCCAAACTAAGGAAGCACATCCAAAACCCCCGTGCTTCAGAGTTGGTGCATTTCCTCTTCAGGCCGCTGGAACTGGTAAATCTTATTCCCAGGTCTCACTGGGAACTCCTTTTATTTCTAGTTCACACTTACAAGTAGATAGATTGTGCAACAGGGTTGGAAAACTGCTCATACCTGGCCACAGCTTTCTCAGGAACTTCCAGAAGTGATGCCGGTTGTTCCTGGCCTCTGATCCGGTTTGAAGCTTGAAGTAAATACAGGAATCCCAGCAAATATGAATCCTTCCACCGGGTCAATAAGGCATTACTGTGAACAAAAGGGGCAGCCAGCTGGAATCCCCACTGGGAATCTGTCTGGTCTCACCTTCAGGCAAATACGGCTCAGTATTTGCACTGAAAATGCTTGGAAGCAGAAATCCCAACTTGGAAAAGGAGCCACAAAGGAATAGCAAGATACTTTCCATTTTTTGAAGTGTCAGCTTCTGACACTTCACTCGTCTGTAACAACAGCTCATTTGTAGATCAGCTCTTCCTTTGACTCCAATCCAAAAAAATCTCATGTTCCCTTGAACTGTCCAGTCTCCTTCAAAGACTTAGGTTGATGTTTCTTGCAGTGACTGTGCTGATCCAAGGATCAGCTTTGTCTTCGCTTCCTGCTCATCTGTGTGTCCCTGGTTTGACATTTTGACCGTTTCCTGCAAGTTCTCTTCTCTTTGTGTGGTTTGTGTGTGACCCAGATCATCAACAGCTGCGGTGGCCCCGAGCTGGCCCCGTCTGTCCTCAGCCCACTGCTTTCTAAAGACACCACCGATTTCCTGAGAGGACACCTGACACCCAAAGAGATAAACCTCTGGGATTCCCTGGGGGAGACATGGACCAGATCCAGGTAAGGACAGAGCTGCCATCTCCCCAGGCTCCCCACGCAGACGGGATGCTTGGATTCCCTGATGCTCCTGCTTCTTCTTTCAGGGGATGCCCTGAAAGACACATTCTTCGTGAATGTCACCTCATATTCCCACTTTCTGTCCTAGAGCCGAGTGGCCCCGAGACACGAACATCCCCACCTACATCCCCAAATTCCACAACGGCTGGGAACCACCCACAGAAATCTTCCGTGGAGCTCCCTGGGAAATAGACATTGGACACTTGCAAGAGGAAGGTTAGTCCCGTGTCCCTGTCTCTTCACTCTCCCTCTCCCTTTTCCGGAGAAATGGAGCTGCAGGGGTAGTGGTGGCATGCAACAAGTAGTTGGCTCAAAACTCAGTTGGATCTGGTTGCCCCAGTTAAATACAGAAAGCAAATGAGGCTGGAAAAGGGCAGCAATAATGAGCCTCTCCCAATCCAAGGCAACAGCACCCTACAGCGTAACTGAGCTCCAGGGACACAGGCTTCCCTGGAGAACACCTTGACCAAAATCTGCCAGACCATGACTCATCTACCACTATCCCTCTCCTTTTCTCCGATCAGCTTTCCCCTTTCCTGGTAACACTGACTCCATGTCTGCCTTTCCAGCTCTCCTCAGCCAATGGATATCCTTACTGGAACTCCTCACTCAAGCGTGGCCAGACGGCTGAGCAGACACAGGTCGGGGATGCCTTCAAACAGAACATCACTCCACATGGAAATAGGTAATGGATCCGCACGCCCGGAGCTTTGGCTCCCGCCTCGGAACCTCATGAACGCACACGGACACGTACAGTGACACTGGGACGTTTGGGCATCCTGGAGACAACTCCCTGCCACTGTTAATAACCACCAAGGGAAGACAAAGATCAGCTGAGGGGTTATTCCCATAAGCACTGTCTGCTGTTTAACCCCCAGCAGCTCTGCAAGGAAAGGAATCGCAGGTGTTTTCCACCGCAGGAGGCAAAAATATTGACTGACTTCATCAGTCCATCCATAGGTCTTGTTTCCCAACATCAGCCCAGCAAAGTGACCTTAAGGATCAGGTGCCAAAGATGCTGCACTGCGCTTTGGCTCTCCATGTGTGTAGAGATGCTGGAATCATGGAATCACAGAAGGGATTGGGTGGGAAGGGACCTTAAAGATTATCCCGTTCCAACCCCCTGCCATGGCCAGAGACACCTTTCACTATCCCAGGTTGCTTCAAGCTCTGTCCAGCCTGGCCTTGGACACTGCCAGGGATCCAGGGGCAGCCACAGCTTCTCTGGGCAACCTGTGCCAGGGCCTCAGCACCTTCACAGGGAAGGATTTCTTCCCAATATCCCATCTAAACCCACCCTCTGGCAGCGGGAAGCCATTCCTCCTTGTCCTTTCACTCCAGGCTCTTCAAGTCCCTCTCCAGCTCTCTTGGGGCGCCTTTAGGCACTGGAAAAGGCTCTAAGGGCTCTCCAGAGCCTCCTCTTCTCCAGGCTGAACATTCCCAGCCCTCCCAGCCCGTCTGTGTAATGCTCTAGCTCTTGGAGCACTTCCTGGCCCTTCCTGTCTGATATTGCGCTGGTTTATTAAAGGAAATTCTGACTCTTTCTGCTATCTCTGTGTATTTATCTCCAAAGGACTGTGAGTACGGAAGAGTCATCCCCTATGTTCCTCAGCTCTTCTTTGGGGAACTCACCTATAAATGGAACTGCAGAAATGGGGAGGGAGGAAAAGGAAACAGGATGTGAATCGAGCACCTGCATAGTGACCACAGATGTCCACTGCTAGACAGACACTGATGTCAGGCAGATCATGCCCTCCAAATAGTGCTCAGAAAGAGAACAAGTTTGGGATTTCTGAAACTGCTCTGAATTGGATTTGCTTAAACAGATGTCATTAGTAAAAGTAATCAAAGAAAGAGTTTTGATCCCTCTTCCAAGCTGATGCCACTTATCATGTATCTTCCCTGCATTCTTCTAGGGAAGCTGTTTTTGATGTTGTCCTGTCCTTCTTTTTATAAGGGAGCAAAAATACTTTGTTAAGTATTACTCTTTCAGTTTTGTTTCCTCTCCTCTTCTGAGATACAGTAAAGTGAACATTCAGCAGAATAGTTTTGTATTTTTTGAACACAATTCTTCTTTTATCCAACTGAGGCCCTTCTGTGATCATGAAAAAACAGAAACTGTTGTGAACTACAGTTTACACTCATAAGAGGTTGACATGGGTCAGTTCTCCAAGGTTATTCCTAGTTCAACTGCTGTGTAAACTGTTGATGTCACTGACTGGAGGCTGCTCTTCAGGACATTATAGATATGATAATTATATGACAGAAAATGCAACATATAGTTGAATCTGACCTTCAAGTTCACTAGCTTAAAAAAGGAAAAAAATGTCTGTAAGAAATTTGCTGCTTTTCCCATTACTAAGATGTAATAAATGCCTTCAAGTTTATACTCAGTCGACAGCATATACACATGGACAGCAGTGCCCATCCATCTTCAAGCTAGGGTACATTTTAAGTGTCAATGATCACTGCCTCCAGAAAGCATTTTTGAGACAAAACAGGCAAAGTCTTTTGCATATCTAGACAATCATCCAATACTAGGATCTTCACTCTCACATAAACACTTCATGTTTTTCCACAGAGGAATCTGAGATAGATTTTTCTGAGAAATAACAAACCACCAAAAATTAATTAAATGACAAACAAGGGAAAAGCACCACTTCCTCACTCAGCACATTTTCCTTGATTTTCATTAAGCATTCAGATTTACAGATGCTGATATTGCCACAAGAGCAGTTTTTTTCTGGTTTAACTTCCTCTTCCAGTAGAGCAAGCACAGCTGCAAAATGCAAGCTCACTTCTAGGCTCTCTTACACATCACCAGTTTACCACATTCCAACCAGTCACAGCTGTGCAACACCCCGTCAGGGTACTGGGATTACTGCAGTGCCACAGACAGTTTAAGTGAGGCTCATGGAGCTGTACAATTTTAACTATGTTTTATATGTATAATTAAATGATGCATGACATGGAAATAAGCCAGCTGTACTGAAACTGAACAAACTAACTGCTCTGATGCAACAGTTAAGCATCTCATCAGTTCTAAAATGAAACAGGTTTAAAGCAAAAACAATATAGAGAACAGAATGCTTGACACTGTTAAATAGCATGGTCAAAGGAGAATTTTTGAACATTAAGGAAATGCACTCACCCAGTCAAATTTTCAAAAGAATTCCTGGCACCAAAATGTTCTCTGTTTGCTTTTTCACCATGTTTTAAGAATGGATCACTCTGGGGGAAGAAAATCCTGTGCGCAAAACACTGCGTGAAACTAAACAATCCTTAAACATGGCTAATTTCCATGTGGAGCTGATGATTTAGCACTGTCATCCTTCAGCAGAGGAGAAAGAACTACCTGTCTTTATTTAGGTAAGATGAAAAAAGTGAGGAGCGTGAATTTGATCTTGCTTCAATTAACTTCAGTGGAAAAACTCTTGCCATGACTTCAGTGAGAATGAGACTGCATCTTAATTCATTCTATATGGAGAAAAACAAATCAGCTGAGAATAATGCTTTTGTTTATTAGATGTAAATTACTACCATAGTCGTTTTTAACAGTGCTAAGTAAATCCTGCTTTAAAAGCCAAACGTTGCCTTCAGTCCTGCTTATTCCTCTGTACTGTGTCACAATGCAGGATTCCTGGTCCTCTGACCAAGTCACCGCTGTCACAGTAAGCATGGCTTGCTCTGGGGAATGGCCACATTCCCACACGGGAATGATAGATGTTTGTGGATGTCACTGGTGACAATGTCCAAATCTGGGCTAGGGCATGCCCCCCAGCCAAGAAACTAGGGTGCACACTTTTGTAATATAAATGCATTCACTGAGAACACAGACTACACTTACTAAAATGTCCATGAAAAGCAGCCAAGTAAATCAAATCAATAGGGTTAAATTTGCAATTAGGATTCTCTCTTTCGGCAGGAAAATTTTAGGATAGCCACAAATTGAGAAAAATTTGCTTTTTTTTCTTCTTTTTCTCAGAAGGCAATCAACCTTCTGGTCTGGCTATTCTTTACTTCTCCCTATGAAGTAAAATCTAAAAAGACACACACACGATATTTATGGAAGGACCTCCCAATGAATTAGGAAAAATTATTACTCAGAAGATCAAACAGAAACAAGACTGTCTACACTGTATGAATTAAACATACATGAATTAGGACACTGAGCCTTCCATTCTTTAGTAACAGAACTGATGCTGTCCTGAAAATGACATTAATGAATTAGACTGGTATATGAAAACCTTCTGCATCTGCTCTAGAGGTTGGAATGAGGATGTTAAATGAGGCAGCAGACAACAAGGACGTGCTGCTTAGGGAAGCTGAATATCACTTCTGTGCTTGTGGAGTTCTGCAGTTTGGATGAAGGTCACAGGTTATCTCCAGCTACATGAAAATGAGTGATAAATACACACTGTTGGTCTTAGACTGAAAGCAGTACTGGGCAAAGAGAGTCAAAATATGGAATATTACTCAAAATCATCCCCTGGTTTTCTAAAGATCATAATCTTCTATTAGAAGACAGTTTGTTACCTTCTCCTAATATTAAAGCTGTAATAGTAAAAGCACCTCAATCTTGTAGAAGTATCTAAGATACACAGAATAAGTAAGGTATATGGAGTGAGAGCACCCTAAAAACATCACAAGAGGAGTGACAATTTCTGGGATAGTAATGACATGAACGAGTATCTAAACGTTAAGTCTGAGTGAATAAGAGAATTTTTCAACTAATGGATCAGGGAAAATGTGAAAGGATGAGATATGTGATTAAAGATCATAGTGTATTCGGTTAACACAGGTGGAAAATATATGACTTTGATTCTGTACTACAACATATTTTAATTGATTTGTGTGTAGTTTTAGTTTTATACATGCACAATTTTTTAGAACACATCTTTAGACTGGGACAAACAATAAAGGAAATCCATTGTATGACTTTACATTGATCCCAACATCACTCACTGGAATATCTTAACATTTCCTGCACAGATTCCCATTCGTTAAGATGACAACCTTGAGAAGAAGGAAACCTATAACTGCCATTCAGAGAAGGTCTAAAATTTCAATTGCTGTTTGAACACAAAGGAGCTTTGACATGCTGTGGTTTATTGAAGCACTCCTGCAGTTATAGACACATCTTTAACCACCCTACCCTCTCCCTCTTCCTCCATCCACCACTGATTGATGCAACCGGAAGCTTCAGTAACTGCAGAGCAAAGTCCCGCTTACTTCCAGCTCTCCTGCCCCAGCAAATGCTCAGCTCTTCTGGGAAGATGGAGCTATGCCATAAGCACATTGCACCTGAAAGGAGATGAAACCTTCCCTTCAAAGACACATGTGACCAGGTTTTTGGAACTGCCTGATGTGGCCAGTTCTCATCTGTTTTCCATAAAGAAGGAAAAGAGCCCTGTATTCTCCTCTTCATGATAGTTCAAGTATGAATTCCAAAGAACAGAGATGCCAGGACTTGTCAGTGACATGACTAACAATTTTATGAGAACTGGCAAAACAGTTCATTTCTCCTACATCTTATTCTCAGAAACCTTGGAATTGTTTTGTCTGAAAGATTTGGGGGGAGGAAGGTGGACTTAATTCTCACAACTATATTAAATATTCAGTACATCTGATATTCTGTTGTCAACACGCAAAATATAGTTTAATTATGATAAGCCATACTGGAATCATTTACAATACATAAATGTGAAAAAACAGCATTAAATTATTTCTTGTTCCATGTGGAAAAATATACACCTTCCAACCCCCCAAGAAAGTAAGACAAGGCACAATAAATTCTGGTAATTCTCTTTCTTCTGACTTTTCAGTTCCATCACAGCTCTCAAAACTAAGATTTATGTGCTGTTTTGCATCTGTATCTGTTGTTGATTTCCCCCCCCTACAGGGATATAGGTGAATAAGTTTGGACAGGAAACGGTATCCCTCAAGCCAAACTGAAAGGTTTATAAAGTTGCTAAGGAAAGTTTGGGTCAGGGCCTAAATATCAATCATCTGCTCACTGTCTTTTTAAACGAGCTCAGGCATTTTCCCAACTGTTCCCAGCAGGTCTCTGCCACTATTTTAAACTAAGATTTCAGCCATTTTTTTTCCCCTGTGTTGACCTCACTAATTTTTCTTTCTCCCCCTCTTTACCTGCCAAAGGCATCCATCAGGATTTTGCCAAAGGCTATCTGCTTTTGAAGTTGAGAGGAATTCACTAATCGTGAGTGTCAAATCCACAGTAAATGCCATGGCCATATGGTATATGCTGCTTTTGGGAATTAGCTCAAAAGGCCTAGCTGTGAGAAGGCCGGCTGTATGTCAGGAGGGTTTTACTGCTAACTTTCCTAACTCATGTCAGCTCTTTCAGTTTCTGTATGCATTGGCTTCAGGGAGTGCAACTGTTCCCTGAATTTATAAAAATGTTGTCAAGATCCCTTGATCTTGCTTCCTCTGTCTCTCTCGCACAAACACATCCAAACACATTTATATACACAGTGGAATAGCATGCACAGTGGCATGCAAATCTAGCAAAAGAGAAGCTTGTAAATAAATAGCATGTCATTCTGCTCACTCAATACATTTCTCTGGGTGTTAAACTCATGATAAACATATCATAAGCCCCGATGAAGGCTCTACAGCCTGTCCCATCACACCATCCTGCGTGTAACTCTGCAATGCATAGGAAGACATAAGTTTGAAAAACAGAGCAGAAATAGCTCCCCTAAGGGCAAGGGACTGACATAGCTGAAACATAACTAACTGGAGAGCATTTGTTTTCACTAAAGAAGGAAGTGTCAGTGACACATCTCTGTGCCTGTGGAGGTGTACTGTACATTCAAAGCAAAAAGAAATCCACCTTCTTTAAAAAATTGGCCATTAATACATAAATATGTCTGTGTTGAAATCCCTCAGACGGTACCATTCTTAACAAGAACTACACACAAGACTAAGAAATTCTGCAGAGAATCACGCTTTTGTGATCCAAAGAGGCAAGGAGAAAGAAAACCACATATGAAGAGTTTAACATACCCACTTAGTGATAGAAAAAGAATTATTACAAAAATAAATGTCAGTCCCCTTGAAACACTTGAGTCAGCGCTCTCAACTTTCTCTGATGCTGTAGGAAGGTGTGAATGTCCTCCATGTGTCACATCATCCGCACCAGCCACACAGGAATGTCTCCAATGCACCTCAGAGCCTTTCAAGGACCACTCCCCTCTAATTTATGTATAGTCTGTTAACATCCTCTTGGAGCAAACAGAAATAATACTTTTAAAAGACATTTATACTTCAGAAACATGTGCCCCGACACAACAAAAAACCCAGATTTTAATACTGCCCCGAGGCAGAATTCATCCATCTTTAAGGCTTCTATTATGTATTTCCTGGTTAGTAATACAAAAAGAACTGCTGGCAGTATCACATCGAAACCAAAGTGGCAGAATCAGAGAAACTACTGAAAAGTTTACCTTTATAGGAAAGCTTCAGTCTTGGGATATTTTGTTTTGACGTTCCAGTGACTGGAAGGAACAGCATCGCTAAAGACAGCAGGCTGCAGGCACGTGGCACTTGCAAAGCTCTCATTCTGCTCTCCTCTTCTGTATCTTCTTTTGTACTATGGTGAAATATCTCCCCACTTTTCAAACAATCCAAGTTTTATCTGGAAGAAAAAAAGAAAACATCTGTAGATCTGCTTTACTGCATAAGCAACAATTCTGTAAGCAAGCCAGACCTATTTCTAAAGAGCACCTCAGTTAATTTCTTTGCTACGAAAGTATTTTTCCTCTAGTACAAGTAAATATGTTTTGTTTCTTTAATACTAAATTTACACATTTTGACATTGGAAAAATATGTAAACTTTTCAGACACCAATGTCTAGCCTAGCTAACGTTTAAGCACAAATTAAATTAATGCAGTATCCATAAAAAGAACATTTGACATTCAAAAGTGACCATGCAACTTGATAGTTAATACCAGTCCATTGGATATCTTACATGTTTTATAACTCTTTTTGTCTCAGTACAACAGCTATTGTGTGTTTATGCTATGACTAGAATGAACTGTAATGTCTCAGATGCCATGGGGGTACAAGCTGAGTTAACAGTGAGTACTTACCCATCAAAAACTAAACTAAGAAAACTGGAAAGAGCAAGCAGTTGTGTTTAGTTTTAATAGAGAAAAATGTCAAAGCGGATGATGGATTTAAAAGTGCTTTCAGTATGATATTTCCAGCCGAACAACTGCCTCAACTTATCCACCAAAATGTCCTATAAACTTTAATGAGTGTTTCAGGCTGGGGTCAATAGGCTGATACGGGATTTTGTTAGCACAGTGTGCAACTAAGCCAGCTTTGCAACACTTTTCACTTAGTAAGAATCATTCATATTCCATAAATCTTGAAGTGTTTTACAACTGAAAGCAATTATCACTGCCCTTATTTTCCCTATGCAAAAACGGAACCATAAAGCTGCAGTGAACCTATTTCCTCAAGGTCACACAGCAAGCACAGTAGTTGAAAAGAAAACAGCAACAGCAGTCCTGCTGTCCTTTGTACCCAGCTATCAAGGATCCCTTTTGCCCAATAACTCGACTTTTGCACATGAAATTATTTGAAATGGCATCTTGAGTTCTGAAGGCAAAACTTCATGGTTAATAAATCACAGAGATCAGAGTATGAAAATATTTGTGAGACCAGATCCTTCCCCCTGCAAGTGCCTGATGCTAGAGGTCAAGGGAGATGGCTGGTGAAATGACAAATGTCAGTGTTTGAGTAATGCTGTAAAACCAAGGAGTAAGGAAATGTTATGGTTAGTCAAGAGATTAATGGCTCATGATGTGCCATGAAAATTCTTTTCTGAAAGGTACTGGAGCTGCCTGATTAAAAGAGCAATCCTAGTGCCCACATCAGCCAGCACTTGCACAGACACCAAAGGAGAGGTTCCTTGCAAGTCCATGAGAGATGCAGCACAGCTTGTGGCCCCTGAGCCTTTCCACCGGTCTGTTATTTGAACTCCTGCAGCACTGGGTCTTGCAATTCTGTGAGCTACAGCAGCACCCAGAACCAATTCGGCACCTCCTGATACAGGCAGTTCATCCTTCCTGGCATGAAAGGATGGAAACAGAATCCCTTCCGTTCTCTCTGACACAGGAAATCTTTCTCAGATGAAACTTGGGCTTTCTGAGCCTCCAGACTTTCGCTCAATAGCAAAAGACAAGGAAGTGTGCAAGAAGAGCATGATGGTGAAAAAGAGGGAAACAATTCGTAAAATCCCCAAAGCATAATTCCTATTGCAGAACACTAAGCTTCTTCCTTCTCAGTCCCCTCTTCAACACTCATATTCAGTGTCTGAATGCACTACTCTTGGCCAAGTGTGAGTACATGTTCACGAAATGACATGGAGAGAAAACAGACAAACATGAAATGCCTGTTTCATCTTTCTCTTCCCTTTATTACAGTATCAGATCCTAAGAGAACACCCTTACTTCTTCTGTGCCAACACATCTATCTGAGGGTGGACCACGAAGGACTAAAGTGGATTAGACTATCCCAGGGTTAAATCGCCTTGAAGAAATTTATTTAGAGGTGAAAAAGGGGAAAAGAAGGAGAGGGGACGAGGGGGAAGAATATATGAAGATGAGACACCAGCCCTGTTCATCTTCAGCAGGATGATAGTGACAAACCATACTTCAAAAAGAAGCAATTAAGAGGGAGCCAGTCTCACTGCAAGTATGTTGAGAAGTCACGGCCCGAAGGTCTGGGCCTCAGCCAACAGGGAACTCACCAAAGGATATGGGGCTCATTTTCTTGAGGCAAATTACTGTGAAGAATCAGGACTAAATTTGACTAAAAAAACAGTTGCATCAATGCACTGTCATTTGCTGAATTGATTGAGAATCAGCACCAAACTCCGCCCTTCGGCCATAGCTCACAACCTCACTTTTTCATGTAGGCTTTTTTTGCTAATGGGAACCTTCCTTTTTTCTTGGTTGGGTTTTTTTTCCCCTTTCCCCTTTTATTTGAATAATGTCTGTGAAAAACCATTTGCTTTCACGAGGCGGTTAGTTTACACTGGAGGCAGCAGCTCTGTGAGCTCGAGCCAACCCTGTCCTGTCTTTAGATTCATTGCAATCTGGCCACATTGTCACATATATTTTTAGTTTATGATGATCCTCTAATACAATTCCAGCTTCCACACAGAGTCCTTCCAACAGTCTAGCTCAGGTTAATGAACTTCAGGCCACTTCTCTTCTGCAGGAATTTCGAGGCCCAGGGGGTGGCTGTGCCCAAGAGATTTGCCAAAATCCGCTACGATTTCACCGCGCGAAACGCCAATGAGCTCTCGGTGCTGAAGGATGAAATCCTGGAGGTACGTGACCGTTCCTGGAAAAGGTGTGTCCCCCAGGGGCAGGAGAGAGCTCGGGATAGCAACAAGCACCAACTCCATTTTCCCTGGTGGTATCTCAGCAGTGACACAAAGCTTTGCTCAAACCCAAAGCTGGAGCAGGCTGCCTGTGCTGTGTTGTGTCATTTCCTCAGCTCAAAGACATCGGTCCCATTTTAACCACAGTGAGGAGGGAGGACAACAACTCGCTCTAGAGCCCTGCTCATCCCCCGCTGGGTCGGTTCCTTATCACCACTTCCTCCTCCACGAGGATTTGTTTTCTCTGAAAAGCACCTTTCTCATAACCTTTCTCTTACTGCAGCACTGTTGGCAGCTGGACAAGGTGGGACGTGACTTGGGCTGACACTGATCTGTGACCTGAGGAAAAGGTTTCTCTGCAAAATGTGGCTTTTTATTTATTTAATTATTTATTTTAATGCAAAAAGACATCAGAAACTCAGTCATTAGGAAAAAAAGGTCTGGAGAAACAGGGACATTATGTAGGAACTATGAGTTCTTCAGCACGCAGAGGTGCTCTCCTGTTCATCCTTACGATAAATTCTGATGCTTTCCAGGAAAAGTTTCAGTCCTGGATTGCATCTGAGAGCAACAGATCTGATTAGAGCTCCTGGCCTCAGTGATGTCCTTCTGGCAACTTCACCTTTCGGATGGTTCGGCCCCGCTATATCCTGGTTGTTTATGCCTGAAATCCCATTTTCCCACAGCAGATTTATTTTTGTCCCTCTCTCAGGTGTTGGAAGATAATAAGCAGTGGTGGAAGTTGCTCAACCGGAGTGGGCAGGCCGGTTATGTTCCATACAATATCCTGGATGTGGTGAAACTGGAAGAGCTCAAACAGGTCTGTAGTCAGGTAATACCTGACTGGTATCAGCTGCAGGGCACAATCTGCCTCTGGGAATAATGTTGTCATTAGACCTCCCTGATTTCTTAGGATACTATGCACCAATCAGGACAGACCTTCAGAAGTAGACAAAGCCAGGAGATTCCTGAGTCTCCTATGATAAAACTCACATTTTGCTACGATCGTCTTCCCAAATAAGGCCTATCCTTCCTATTTGTGCACCAGCCTCCTGCTTTCCATATTTTTCCACATCAAGATTTTTCTTGGGGGTTAAATTAAAGATGGACACTTCCCTCAGCCAGTTCAGTTCAGCACCAGGAACACATTACTGGAGTGGAGGCAGATGGAAACACCATCTAAGTGAGAATTAACTGAATACTGCAACTTGCACTGCAGAAATGTGGAGCTGGAGTGTTCTAAACACCCTAGGGAAGCATGGAATTGCTTCCCCATTTTGGTATTGCAGCGTTTGGGCAAAGCCTAAGGCGGCCCAGCAGGCTTCTGGATAAATCCCTGCTAGTTTAATCAAAACATCAAAAAACTTTCCAGTCCGCTCCAGGCCCTTGGCAGTGGTCCCGCTTCACATCCCAGCTACGGAGCAGTGAGGCTCTGCCTTCCAATGAGATCGAACACGTTTGGCACAACTAGGAATTCCCTTGCGCAAACTTCAGACTTTGCTTTGGGTTCTTCATTCCCAGAAATTAACTTCTTCCATGCAGCTCCACCTGAGGTCTCCCCAGCCCCACATCAGCACAAGGAGAACACGGCAGTTTGTCCCTCCGTGGGTGTGAGGCAGAAAGCTTAAGAAAATTAAAAACGACCAAAAAAAATTCTTACTTTTCTTTCCCTTTCTAACCAGTCTAACCAGAGGTACAAAGGAGACCTGAGCCCCAGGGGCTATGGCCCATCCAGCCCAACCCACAAGCTGCCTGCCAGCTACGCCGGGGATAAGTGGGGCAGTGAGATGTTGTCGCGCCACTCTGCACAGGACGCCAAAGAACGCACGTGTGTGTCCCACTCTGGGCTCCCCTGGGTTTGGGCGCTCGGGGGACCAGACCTGCCCAAGGGGCTCCCCTGCACCTTTTACTGATCACAGCAATGGAGCAGCACTGTGTCTGGAGGCCATTCCAGGCAGGACAAGAGCCAAGAGAGCAGCCCTGGGGCTTGTGACACTGCCGGGGCTCTCGGGCGGCCCGGGCCGAGCAGGGCAATAAGTGATCACCCCATGCCTCCTTCCTCCAGTTCTAACTTCCTCCTCCTCCTCCCAAGGAGAGAGTTTCCTTTCTCTTCCAAAATGTTTAAGTGTGTCTAAGGAACAGCTCAGGTCAATCCCTTTCTCTCACTTCCTTTTGCTCATCTCCCGGCACACACACAGTGCCCGCCTGGCCGCTTCCTTCATGTGGTTCCACAGAATTCCCGGCCAAACAGGAGATCCGCATCACTCCCTCACCCTGCACATGCTGTGGGGCTCACAGAGCAGGAGAGAGATCAGGGGCCCTGCTCACCTCACCCCTTATCCCACCCTGTCCACTCCTGGAAGCAGGAGCCCTTCTGGGACGACAGGAAGCCCCACAATACAAGGACACAAATCTGTTCGTATCACTGAGTTATTCTCCACAGTCTTCAGGAGTTTCATGGGGAAAGCGATACTGGATGAAGAGTCACTGGAGTTTTCACAGAAGCACAGGATGCCCTGGGCTGGAAGGGACCTTCAAGCTCATCCCATCATGAGTGTGTTGCTCATTCCCAGTTTGTGCTTCCTGCCGCTTCCGTTCTGTTGCGGAGCAAAACCTGGAGCTCTGCGATCAGCAAATTAGTGACTAGAAGCAGCAGAGAGGACTGAAAAGGTCTCAATTCCAAACCTCCAATTGTAGATTCTCACAGAACTGTGCTTCCACATCAGGCAACAGCCAAGGGGTGATGGGAGCAAAATAAATGGCAACACAGGGGCACAGGAAAATGGGAATCACTTTTCTGGGCTGAATTTAAATAAGAATGTTGAGCCACATCCCCATTTGCCTTACAGTTTCCCCACAAACATTTAATGGCATTTTTGACTGAAGACTTGCTTTCATTCCCTACTTGTTTCTACAGAACTTATTCACCAAACGGATGAGCTGAACGACGAGCTGCTAAAGAAGATCACAAACAATAAAATTCAGCCTCCCCACAGGAATTTCAAAGTGGAAAAGCCTCAGCAAGTTTTCGTGCCCCTCACCTTTGAATCCAGCACTGAAGAAGTCAAAGCCTGGCTGGAGGCCAAGTCATTCAGCAAAGAGTAAGATTTGCCCTATTGCCACGTGCAATGCTCGTCCTTCCCTGGAGAAGGAGCGGGGGAGGCCACCGGCACCATCTCACCTGGGACAAGCCACTTGGATTTACTTACAGAGCCTGTGTTGCAAATTAGATTTCAACCCTGTTCAATCCAGGCTCTATAACCAGAATGTTCAGAGCCCAAAGTCACTCCCTTTCTCTGGTATAAATATTTTCTTGGAGATAAACAGTTAACTAACTAAATCCAAGGCCTGAAATGCTACTGGAATTGCAGCTGCCACCTTGGAACAGCCCCAGGGCCCCGTGATATGGTCCCACTGCAGCTCCTGGCCTCCCATCTCCAACTCCTCACCTCTGGCACGAGGCCACGTGCAGCACAATTGTCACCTCCCTACTTTGTGTCTCCCCAGGACCGTGGAACACCTGGGCATCCTCACCGGAGCTCAGCTCTTCTCCCTCAACAGAGAGGAGCTGAAGAAGGTGTGCGGTGATGAGGGAAACAGAGTCTACAGCAAGATCACAGTGGAGAAAAACCAGCTGGAGGTAAGCATTTTTCTGGATAATTCCTGCTGGAATGGGGGCTGTACCAGCAGCGTCAGATAGCTCATTAAACAGGCATTTTAAAAAATACAATTGTGGGGAAAAAAAATGCAACCAAACCTACACCAGCAATAAAACACACGTAAAAATTCCGAAGTGTCTTTTGAGCAAATCTGTAAGATCCCCCTGTTTCCACTAATTAATCTGCTTTTTACTGATATCACTTATCTCTTTGAAACTAGCTCTACTTTTACAGCATTAATTAAATACTGTCACTTAACTGCAGCTTGAAGTTCAAATCCAAACTGCCTGTTTTGTTTCCATTCCAGAAAAGCAGAGGGGAGTCGGAGCTCCAAGAAATCACGAAGCGCCGCCAGGAAAGGATTGATTCTGCAAATTAAAGTCTCTCTGCTTTATTTCAGCTCTTAGCCCTAAGTAGTGCAGAAAAAAAGGGAATGAAAGCAATGATTCCTGGCCCAGGCCAGATGCAGCAGAGCTCCCCTTGGGGTCCAGCTGCCATCAGAGTGACAATTCCTTGAACACTGTTGGGAAGGGTTGACAATAAGACCATGTCCCACTGGGAAAGGTGTTTTAATTTTGCATGAAGTATTTTTTTTATAACTATATATTTTATACTGAAATTTTCCGTGCATGCGATCAGAGCAGGATTCACACGGGGCTGGATGTACAAGGGCTGGCTTCAAGCAAAAAAAGACCCCCAAAGCTTTTCTCCGAGGGCTGTCCCCTGCTCCCCACTCTCCCCTGGCAGAGCAGGCGTGGCACACAGCACAAGAGAGGCCAGCCTCAAGGCTTGGAGCCTGGACCAGAGGAATAAGGCTTTAGAACCCTGCAATGGTTTGGGTTTAAGGAAAGGACATTAAAGCTCATCCCATTCCACCCCCCTGCCATGGGCAGGAATGCCTGTCACAAGCCCAAGTTGTTCCAAATCTTGTCCAACCTGGCCTCGGACACTTCCAGGAATGGTGAGTCATGACCTCTCTGGGCAACCTAACCCTTTCTATTTCCATTTCCATTTCCTCCTCAGTGCAGGTGTCCCCTGCAGCCCACGAGCACAGGGCCGGTGACAACTGCCTGTCCTTGTCCTGTCCCCCTGTGCCCCCTCGTTGGACAAGGCTAGAATGGCAACACACATTCCCAAAGTCTGGCTGCTTCCTTAAATCCATGGACCAGCTAGTGCTATCTCTGAACAGCTGAAATGAGCTTTCAGTGCCTAGAAATGAGCAGGAGTGACAAACAAAGGGATTTGAATCTGGAAATAGGTGAGTTCCACCCGCCCACCGCTGCTGATGCAGAGGCTGGGGCTGGGGGCAGCTGTGCAGCCCTTCCCTGGAGCACGGATCCTGCACTGGAATGTTGTGGTGGTGTTGCCAAACCGGGCCTCAAACCAGGAGAAGATAAGCCCTGACCGTTTGCTCCCGACCCAGGCACACCCACAGCCCTTCCCAGGGTGTTGGTCACTTGTCCCCATCTTCACGTTTTCACTGCAAAAAGTCAGCTGAAATGATTCCCAAATAGCTGAAACCCCAAAGCACACTGGGAAAGGCAGGTTTAACGCAAATTAAATGGCCACAAGAAAAAAAACCCCTCTAATTTAGCACAGGGTGTTGCTCTTTACTTCCCGTTTTCCTTCATAAAGTTATGTGCATTTGTATATAGCAATCTGTAAATAGGGGTGAGGAAAATCCCTCTCCCTAGAAGCAGAATTAAGTGATTATGCTTCCAAAATTTACTCACCATTTCAAAACTCAAGCAAGCAGCGTAGTTCCTGTCCACAGCAAGTTTGGCACATTGCATTTCTAGCTCTGTTTGACTGACAGACCAATCTGATTGCAAAGCAGTGAAGCACACAGAGCTCCAGAGCTGCCCACAGCCCAGGGACAGCTGGGTTTTCTCTCTCAGCACATGCTGAGTCTTGGTCCAAATTTGTGCCTGTCATTGCACATTTAATGGAAAAAGCTTTAAAACAGCATCTGGGGAGCTCATGTCTAAAACTGAGAACACCAGTGCACCTTAGTTTTGGCTTCATTCTTAAGCGTCTCCAATGGATAATCTGTTTTCTTCATTTGAAACAGGACACTGCTCTCACCAGCAGAATTAGGGTGCAGGCAGGGGAGGATCCTGGGTTTAGTCACAGCCCTGCTAGGATCTGAGAAGGGCACTCACCTTGTCAGGGAGGGATGAAGAGGACAATCCTCCTGAGAAGCCCTGGCTCCGGATTAGGGTGGAGATGGGAGGCAGGATGGCAAGCACGGGAGGCGAAAAAGTTTCTAAAATGAAAATAAAAACGAATGTTGAGCTAGGAAACACACCATCTTCTAGTCCTGGGGTGTAGAGGAAAGCAAATCACAGGGAATTACGGTTATCTGGGATTTTAACAGGAGTGTACATGACAGCTCTGTAAAGCCGGGAGCCACAGGAGCACTTCCTAAAACAAATAGCTCAGTAGACCTTATTGCAGAGGCCACTTTTACAAATTTCCACGCGACTGAGCTGTGCATCTGTTCTGTTTGTACTGCCTGCAGACACTGCTATAAAGTACTGTACATTGATGTAACTGAGCGAAGGAGACAATGATATAACCATGCACTGTACAAGATTTATTAAAATAGTTAAGTTATAACTCCATCTCCGTCTCTTTCACTGGGTTTTCATAATGGTTTGTCACTGAGAGTCTCAGAAACTCAGCAGAATGTCTGAAACCACACATTTCCTTTTGGGTTTGGGGACTGACATTCAACAGGAAGGATGTTACGGCCTGGATAGCTGTGTCTTAAGAATAGGGGCAAAGCATGAGAAGGCTGCACAAAAGCACATTCTTGCCTCTCTGGAAGGGGAACGACTGTGGCAGCTGTCCCAAGTGGAACCATACAGAAAGAGGGAACAGCATAACCCCATGACTAGGAGCCTGTTACACGGATTCTCCAACATTTCCAGCCAAGAGCCATCCTGTTTCCAGAAGCAAAAGTTTGTCTTCTCTTTTCCTTAACAATTAAATAACCCAGCTGAAATAACTGGTAATTCCTTCTGTAGATGTTTTGGAGAGTACAATTTCCAAGTGGGCCCACACTAACAAGATCACCTCTTTTACAGCCTAAATAAAGTTCAGGCGAACCACGAGCCCAAAACACCTGCCTTACTGGGCCGAGGGCTCTCTCAGCGCCTGGAGCTGCACTCGATAAACCATTTCGAACCTTGCCACAACGGCGGGGAAGGGAGCCCAGAGCGCTCAGCTCCTGCAGCGGGGCACCACCGACGCGGCCCCGAGCCTTCCCTCACGGCCGCCTCCCTCAGGGGCTGCCCGCCGCCACCTTGCGGCACCGGCCGCGCCCGGGCCCCGCGCGGCCACGAGGGACGGGTGGCTCAGGGGCGGGTCGGGCGCCGTACCGGCCGCGGGGAAGACTGCCGGGGGTTCTGGCGACACGGAGACTCCGGGGACAGGAGGTTCCGGGCCCGAGAGATCTCGGGGCCAGGAGACTCCCCCGATACGCTCCGTCGGGGACGATGGCGGCGTCACGGTCGCCAAGGCGAACCCCCGCCCGGCCCTCACGAACCAGCCAATCAGAATCGCTCTCCCTCCCGCTGCCCCGCCTCGGCTCCTCCCGCGGCCTCGTCCGTCTCCTCTCCGCGCTCCTGATTGGCCGCTGCCGCCCAGCCAGGCTGGGATTGGCGGCGGGCGGCGGGAGCGCGCGGGCCGGTGGCCTTCGGGCACGTACCGTCCCTCCTGGGCGCGCGAGTCCCCCGGAGCCGCGGACGTGTCGGTGTCCCCCGTGAAGCGGCAGAAGGTGGAGTCGGCGCTGGACCAGCTCAAGCACCACACCACGGTGGTGGCCGACACCGGGGACTTCAACGGTGAGAAGCGGCATGAGGGGATCCTGTCTCCGCAGCTTCTGCTTAGCCCCCTCTCCCGCCCCTCTTCACGGAGAGTGGGCGAGCCCGGCCGAAGGGGCGCGCGCTGCGGGGACCGACCCACCCTGGGGCCGGAGGGGGGGCGAGCGGGGCGGCGCTGGGTCTCCATCCCAGGGCAGACCCCGCCGTGATTTCTCCCAGTTTGCCCTCGAGTGTGCCCTGACCACTCCGTTCAGCTCTGCGTGCTGTCAAGGAGAAGTGCCAGACTGAAGCCAGGCTCTGCTGCTCTAATTAATTTTGGGTTTTCTTCCAGTGGGCTGTCTAGATCTGGGACTTGTTTGGGGTTTTTCAGACTCACGCTTGGACGGGGCTTGGAGCAGCCTGGCCCAGCGGAAGCGAGTGGAACTGGATGAGCTTCAAGACTCCTTCCAACCCAAACCATTCCAGGATTCCATGATATGCTTAAAAACTGATTTGGGGTTGGAGAGAAAGAAGGGAAATGATGCTTTTTATTTGTTTCACTTGAGCTGTACATTGATCTTCTCCCTTTTTGCATTTCCAGGATGCAGAAAGTGAGAAGGAACTTGAGGAGATGTGCTCGGTCCAAGAGAAATAATTTTGAAAAAACTCATCTCACTGGATACTGCAGCAACAGTAAAATCCCAAATGGATTTCATGATCCTGACAATTCTGAGTGCACTTCAGGGATAAGGCACAAGATCTTACAGAAAAACAGACGCAGCAGCACACATCCAGGAAAACATCTTGGAATTAATGGCATAAAATCGTGGTTTATTTTCCTGCATCTGTTTGATTTTAGGATCCCTAAAAATGTTACATTCCTAGCATCAGGGGTCAGGGGGTAATTTAGAGGTAGTTGGTGATAAATATTTTTGGTTATATGTAGGGCAGATATTTATGCCTTACATAACTCTGTAATATAAATATGTATTATATATTAGGGCATATAGCTATCTATTTATATATAACCTATTTTTTATGTGTGCCCAGATATAGTTTATATCAGACACTGTGCCTGTCTGAAGGCCTTGCTACTGCGCTCCTAACTCATTCCTGAGGAAAACATCAGGCAAAAGTTGTTAGGTTTAACTGGTTCCTCTTTTCCTTAATAATTATTTTACTCAGTTGGAATAACTGATAACAGCTGTTAGAGATGTGCAGTTCCCAGGGGGACCAAGGCACTTTTTTGCACAACGCAGAGTGGCGTTTAAGGTATTCAGTAGTCAGAGAAGTGAGGATTAGGATTTTGAATGCTCTTGGGCAACAAGGCTGGCCAGAGATCCCTCCTAACTCACTGTGGGACAGCAAAAACCCCACAGCCAAGGGTAACCAGGGATTGTGGGGATGGAGAATTTAATGGCATCAGGTGGCAGCAGTGCCAGTTCAACTGATAAAAAAGTAAATCCACAACTGCTCTAGAGGAGTATTGTTCCTGGACGTGTGTAAATACAGGGACACCTCTTTACTCTCAACTGAGGGAGGTTTGTGGTTGTGGTGCCAGTTTACCCTTGAGAGTTCCAGGCTTTATTTCAGCTCCCCTGGCCGGGCCTGATGTGCGGCAGTGGTGCGAGGGCCGGAGCCGTTCGCTGGCTCTGGGAACGCAGATGCCATCATGGCCCAGTGGGGGGGGGGGGGAGCTTAGGCTGTGGTGGCAACCTCAGAAAGGGATCAGATGGCTCCTGGAACTGCCCAGAGTGCAGGAAGGGAGGGGGAACTGAACTGCTCCCACAGACCCCTGCTGGGCTATGGTTCTGGGCCAGGCCCATCAGAAAAGTGGCAGCATCAGTGGCACCTCAGTTGTTACTGTCCTTGGAGCTCTCAGGATCAGGATGAAATCATGTTCATGCACTACTGGGAAAGCAGGGAGCAGGATCAGTGCTCTAACTCTCTACACTCTCTCTCCAGGAGTGCCTTGGGTCATGGCAATTTAATGAGTGGAATAGTTTCCTGAGTCTGCCTGGGCAGCTGCAGTTATTGCACAGGCATTCAGGGCTGACAGTTCCCTGCAGGGAGAGCTCAGCACATGTGCCCAGAGGCAATCCCAGCATCTGCAAGAAAGAAAGAAGCAGCAAAAGGTGATTGCTTCTCTTTCAAAGTTCTTTCAAGTGCTCACACCCAAACCAACCTTTGCTCTTGATTCTGGCCAGGTGCATGGTGAGCGCTGGGCACAGGTCATGTCATCCATGCTGGTGTGAGTGATGCTTTCTGGGGGAAAGCAGCTGATCTCCAAAGTTCCCTTCCTGCCCTGTGCCTGATCTGCACAGGAGAAAACCTCTTCCAGGAAGGGATTGTGCTTCCTCTAATCCCATTTGCCCAGTCTGTTCCATGGGGATATTGCCAGCCTGGGGCAGCAGAGGCACACGCAGCTCTCAGCACTCTCTGCTCCAAGCACAGCTCTGGGCTCCTTTGCACACTGCCTCTGCCATGGGGGTTTTCTCCAGGAGAAGCCAAGGAATTGCTCCTGGAAGGGTGCAGATTAAGTTATCCCAAAGGGAAGCAAAGAATAAATCTCTCATTTTTCCATCAAAATGCTCATGCTCTTTCCTACAGATTATTTCAAGTTTTTCCCACAAGCTTTGCCCTACCCATCATCCCATTTTTACCCCAAAAAGTAATTTTCTCTGTCCTCCAGAATGTCTCAGTGTCTATCCCCAAAATTTTCACTGTGTCTCTGCAAGTGACTACCTCAGTTTACCTCATGCTGTTCATTCTCTTCCCTGGGGATTGCTTCAGATTTTCCCTCCAAGCTGTCCCTGTCTGTGCACTTCTGATTTCTTCTTTTTTACAAGAAAGTATTCATTCACTACTCTGGAGATTAGCTCCAGTTTTACCCCCCCCAAAATTGCCCTAACATTCACTAGTCATTGCCTGATTTTTACCTCACTATGTTCATTCTCTCCCCCTAGAGATAACCTCAGGTTTTACCCCCAGTATTTTCCCTACCTGCCCACTAACTATTTACTCTTTTTGACCTATAAATATACTCTTTCTATCCTGGAGATTTCATCAAGTTTTACCCTGAAATATTTCACTATCTTTCCAGTACTGTCTCACTTTACCTCAGGATGTATGCTCTCCCTGCCACACATCACCCCAGCTTTCACCTCCAAAATTATTGCTACTTGTCCACTACTTATTACCTGATATTCACCTCAGTATGTCCATTCTCTGCCCAACAGGTCATTTTAATTTCTACCCCCCAAAACTTGTCCAACCTGTCACCTAGTGACTGCCTCAGTTTACCTCAAAAATGTTGTCTCCCCTAGAGATTACCTCAGACTTGACCCCCACATTTTTTCCCTGTCTGCAAGTTACTACCTCCATTTAACTTCAGTATGTTCATTCTCTGGACTACAGACTCAAGTTTACTCAATCTCCCTGCCTCTCCAACACTGATTACTTCCTTTTTACCTCAAAAGATTCATTTATTTTCTACCATGGAGGTTACATCAAGTTTCACCCCCAGAATTTACTAATACTTCCACAACTGATTCACTCAGTTTACCTCAACAAGTGTTCATTCCCTCACCTAGAGGTGACCTTGTATTTTACCCCCAAAGGTTTCCCTACCTGTGCACAACTGATTGCTATCGTTTACTTCAAAATCTTCATGCTCTCCATTACAGGTCACCTCAAGTTCACTTCAAAAGTTTTCCCTACCATTTCCATTAGTGATTATCTCAATTTTTACCTCCAATAAGTCATTCTCTACCTACAGACACTGGATAGTAAATCATACAAAGATCTAAAACACTGCACAAGAAACAGCAGAAAGTTTTCCATGAATAACACAAGTTCCTTTTTTCCCCTCCTCCGCCTAGGACTGCTACCAGGAGACAGGAGAGCTGTTATCAACACTCAAACCTCCCAAGCATTGTTATTGCTCAGAGAGCTGCGCTGGCACTGAGCTACTCCCATGCGCCTGCAGGGCTCTGGGGAGGGGGAAGACGACCTCCCACTCCTGCCTGGAGAAATTTCAATGCCCTAAAAAGTCATTTCCCTTCTCTCTCTCTGACCCACGGCCAAAGCAGCTGTGTAGAACAACATGGACTACTCATGGAAGGGATGATTCAGTTGTGGGAAAAACGCTAAAGAAAGACTATCACCCCAAATTTCAGGGTGAAAACACACTGCTTGTTAACAGGAGCACACAAACTCATTTAAACCAGAGAGGAAACTGCACACCAGGAAAAGAGCTGAAAGATAGGCCCTGCCTTGATTGATAATTCCAAAGGAAATTCCCCACAGATCATAGGCAATTACCTATAATTTTACCTCCCTAATCACTGGATTTCTGACTTGGGTTGCTGTGGAAGTGTTTCACAGATGCCTTGAGGGGTCAGGGGCTTGGCTGGATTCTTTGTGGTTAGTCCTGACAGGCCCAGGCCAAACCCACCCACCTGCATTGCTGCTCCACCCCAAATTTGCATGAAATACTGAGAACAGATTATAAATACTCCCCTTCTCTGTCCTTCCTGACACATCCATGGAGCAAATGTACTCTATCCATTGTTCCCAAGAGCACCTCTCCAGCCCAAATCCCAGTTTTCACAAACACAAACCAAACAGACCTAAGACAATTATTCCATCAGTGCCTGCAATTCTGAGCTCCCTGTTCCCTGCCACTCACACAGCAATCTCACCTCAGCCCAGAGACTCCCTGTCCCCAAAGGGAAACACAACCTGATAGGGCACAGCTCTGGCACCACATTTCCCCTTGTTCCTGAAAAGCCCTAGGTAAATCCAGTCCCTCAGACCTTGCATCCCTGAACACCAGGAGAGCTGGTGTTTTACCCAGATCCCAGCGCCCTGCACGGCTGCGCTGACACGAGCACAGGCCGATTGCTCCGCCCAGCACCATCCCTCATTTTCCTCCCATTGCTCCCCAAGTGTCCCCAAACCACCCCGTGTCCGTGCCGGGGCCAGGGCCTGCCCCGACCAGAGGCTGTCACCCAGCCTCGCACCTGCTCCCACCCCTGGGAGAGCTGGGAATGCACTGAGAGCTCGGCTCCCCAGTCCTCAGACACACAAATAATGCCCAACCTGCCCCTCTGGGCACAGCCAAACACCACAACTCCATCATCCCCAAGGAACTCTGGCAGTCGCCTCTTCACCTCTGCCCTTGTCCAAAGGACACAGGTAGGACTGGGCTGTCAGAAATGGTATTCCCTAGGCAGTTCATCCCAGCAGAAAGGAGAAGAGGAACCCTGTGTCCCTCTGACTGACCCCACAGCATGGGCAGGACCAGCTGGGTTCTTCGTATTCTAAATTTTAAAATGAACTGAAGAACCTGAAAGGCAAAAAACAACACACATATAAGGTTAGAGCCAGTCAACACACACAGACAGACACACTCTCAGACACCCCTTCTTCAGCTTAGACGCTGACTGCAGCCCTTACTAGAAACACTCCCCCCTAAAGAAGATGCTTTAACATCTTCTTCCATCTGCTGCTCCTTGATGTGGAACAGTAGATCCTGGGAAAATTGGTAGCATCAGTGACCACAGGGATCAAAATTTGCCTTAGGGACCTGCAAGACAGCATGAGGCAGTCTGCAAGTAGCTGACAGCTAGGAGTTATCCCCACACCAGGCCCATAAACTTTCTACCCAAAAGCCCATAGACAGGAGAGGAGAGTTCTAAAACTGTTCAAACTAGCCATGACTGAATGTGCCAGGGCAGGGCAGCTCCAAGCATAAGTGGCACATGGACACAGTGCATCAAATATAAGCAAAGATGACATGAAGACTTGAGATAATGCTTCAGAAGATAAATTTTTGAGACCAGGATGCTTTGAGGCGACGGAAGCTACGAAACTACTGCAGTGAGGAGGGTCTAGTACACTTCATACAGAAGTCCAAGGGAACAGCACATGAAAAAAAAGATACTACCAAAACTGAGAAGGAAGATGGATAGGAACACCTTGTGTACTTCTTCTGGTCTCAAAAAGCAAAACCATAAAGATGCCAGAATAAGCCCAATCCAGTAAAGTATGCAAGTGCTCCTGCTGCCAATATGGCCCATAACAATGCCTGTAAAGCATTGAGACATCACAAAGCCCTATGACACTGAAGACAACGGACACAGACCACATAACAGACACAAACTGAAACTGCCCAGCAGTTTTACCTGATGGACCCACGATTGCTAGTGCAAGATAAGCCAGAGGCTGATGACGCCGAAGGAAAGAAGGCTCTACGGCAGTAGTACGTGACAGTGAAAGGTAAACTCCTTATGAGAAGTTAGTGCCAAAGCTGGTAAGAGGATGCTCAAGAAGTGCAGTAGGCCTAGAGAAGGAGGCAACGACTGCCAGCTGATACAAAGGGATCCCTAGAGAAGGATTCTGCTGCCAAAGGCTGAAGTGACATCACAAAACATGACCGACCCACAAATGGCCAAGATGCAAGATGTCCACGTGCTTGCTATGCTCAAAAGTGCTCAAAAGCATGGCTACACTGAAGAGTAGGCAAACTTTAGACCGTGGCAATCGTGCCAGACCCGAAGGCAGGCTCCTCGGGTGAAAAGATGGACAATGACATCGAGACTCAAAATCCAATGATGCAAAGCTCACGAGAACATGGAGATGGGTTGGAACTGCCCGGCCCGGCAAAGGCTCGAGTGATGCTGAAGAGAAACCCTCTCTCCCTTAACCTCCAAGGAGCCTGGCCCACTACAGCCCTCTCCTCTCAGCTAACTTCAAATTGCCTCCTGTGATTCCAAAGGTTTTTGCCTTCTCCCAACCAACAGTCCCCACACTTAGCTCTCTGAAGACCAGCAGACGAAATCCATCCTCAACAGAAAAGAATGCTTCAGCACCGTGGATGTCAATACATGGCCCACAGCCCACTTGGGTGGCTGCAAAAGATGGAGAATAATGACAAAATTCAGACTGTGATGACACGTCCCAGAAGTGACCCCTTGCACAATGCCTCTCTCCCTCATAACTGCTGAGGCTCATCGCTCACCGGCCATTTCCAAACTTAGGCTCTGCACCTACTTGTGGTACCTAAGACAACAAAACAGAAACTGCGACTATTGCCCTCCAGAAGAATAAATGCACAGGCTGGGCTCCCTCTGCACCACTGGCCCAGGCTCACCTCAAATCTCCATCCGACTCCGGAGGTGGCCCGGACAATACCTGCAAAGCAAAAAGGGACACGCTTTGCATGCTGCCACGTACCTCTCACCTATCAGTCGCCCCACCTAAATGCCAACTCACCTGCTCGCCTCTGTCCCTTGGCATGCCCAGGGCAGCAGCAGCACCTGCAGAGAAGCAAAGCAAAAAAACATGCTGAGAGACTGAAACCACAGCCTCCCCGCTCCAACTTAAGTACACCACACCTATAGCTTAAGCTTGCACCCACCTGGCCTCCAGCATCCCAGGGCCGGGACACCTTCCCAGTGGACCACCTAAAATGCACAAACAAAAACGGATGCTTAGAGCTGCACCAGAAACTGATACCCAAGCAGTAACAACTCATTCTGGCCACCAGTCACCGCTCACCTCGCTCCATCGACCTCGACCACTGATCTTCAGCATTACTTCCTACAAATAAAGATGAAGAACAAAGCTGTAACACAGTCACCATTTACACTTGGCGTGCAAAGACAAACGGTGACTGACCTTCCTGTGGGAACCACCTCACCTGGTATGGGGCACTCTGCCACAGATTCAATCCATCTGCATCTGAAAGAAAGTGATGACAAAAGTCAAAGTACTGCATCATAACTTAGCAGCTCCAAACATTTTGTGTTAATCTAGAAATACCATCTTGAGTCCAACTAATCCCTACATTACAAATGTCAAGTCCCTAGGACTTATCCTATTACACCTACACCCAGACTATGTAGCAGGGCAAAGCAGTCCCAGGCCAAACACACAGACACCTGTGACACAGGAGATGACAAACAAGGGGATGCAACAAGGAGAGGAAACTCTCAGCAAGAAGAATTACCAATGACATGACCTAGATGAGGCCGATGAGGCTCAAAGAACTCTGGCAGAAAAAGACCCTAACAGAAGGACTTATGCCAAGCACTGCAAAGATGGATGCCTGAGGATCGTACGGTTGGAATCCTCTACCTATCCTCACATTCTCCCAAGTCCTAATCTGTTATAAGGGACCGTTGCAGTGCACAGCTGTCAATACAGCTCAGAACAAGACTGTAAAAGGTGTCTGACTCAATAGTGCTAAAGAGAGATGCGATTCCGATGCATGTCCGAGCTTGCAAGTCAAAGGTTCAAGGGTACCAGCGTCGGGCCAAGGAACGCAAAGGAGCTGCTGAGGATGATGCCCAGCATTTCTGATAAGCCCCTCAAAGGGGTAAGGCAAAAGACATGTGACACAAGATGCCCACAATAGAGACACAGAACACACAATAGACAAGTGACACAACACACACCGGGACTGCTCTGCCATGCACACCTCAGCATTGCGATCAACAGCGAGACTTTGCCTTTACGTGGCCTAAGGGCTCCTCTCGTGGACATCCCCATTTCCAAAGCTAATTCAAAGATCCCTCCCACCAAGTCCTGACCCAGCACCCCACTCTCATTCCCCTCCCTGAGGTGTAGCCCTCGACTTAGCTCTCAGATATCCAGGGATGCAAATCCTCATCAGGTGCAAAACAAGGCCACCTCATCATCTGGGAAGTTCCTGCCCTCAGAGGGCTGTTCTCTCTCAGTCTACTACAATAAAGAAAACCAAACATCAGTGCCTGAACTCAGCAGCACATCAGCCAAAACCCAACAATTCCACTACTCACCGGCTCCTGAGAACGCCCCGGTCCTTGGCTCATACTCTGTGGCCACACTCCGAGGCCGACGTCGCAGGGTATCCCTGGGTTAAGGGGAGACAAGGTGATGTGGCATTGCTGAAACTTGAGGGGACCCTCGCTCCTCCCTCCCCGACTCGCCACAACTCCTCAGCCATTGCCAAAGGCTGCCCAGATGGCACCTTCAAACAGAAAAAGTACAGGCTTCATTGCAGAGCCCTGTAATACTTCTGGAAGGCTCACAGGGACAGGCAGCTCAAGGGTGATAAACTGGCTCCATCAGCTGGTCCATGAGGGGGTTCAGCCCCTGTAGGCATAATACAAGTGGGCCACCTAAAACACACAAATGGATGCTCAGACAATGCATGCTTTGAGCTGCCCCAGAATTTGGCACCCAAGCAATAACTGGTTGCATCCACTGGTCACTGCTTACCTCACTCACTTGACCTTGACTGCTGATATCCAGGTTTACTTCCTAAAAACAAAGACAAAGAACAGCCCTGCAACATAACCAAAATGAAACACCACCCCTGAAAAGCTGAATGATGACCAACCTTTCCAGGGGAGAAGGGGCAAAACAAAATGGAAAGGCACATGCCCATGTAGTGTCCAAAAGGGTTGCATTGCCAAGATAGGTTCCACCTGAAAGTGCTCGACTGTGACCTCTTTCTGCAAGGGTGTCTGTCATGTTGGAGTAGCAATTTGAATGCTGCAGACCACCTGTAAAACGCAAAAAAAAAATCAAAGGCTACTTACAGTTTCATCACTAATACAACAACTCCAGTAGCATCCAGTTCTGTGCTGGAATCAATACTCATCCAGCTCATGGTCCCCCCAGTGCCAATACCCTGCTGTGCCAAGTGCTTCGCATCTTCAAAATGAAAATCCCAACAGTGAGGTAAACATAGAGCCCAAAGTCAGGCCGTAGCTTGGACTTCAGGCACTGACCCACCTCGCTGCTGTGCTCCTCTGGTCTCCTCCATTCATATCAGGTTTACATGCTCTCCCTCTGCAAAAGAATTATTTGTCAAAGTTACCCAGACAGACAGGGAAAGCTTAGCCTTTCCCAAGTTCTCATTCCTCAAAGCAAACTGCCTAGGATCCCACAAGAGTGGGCCTTAGGACAAACTACTATGAAACTGCAAGACACCACTGCACCACTCCCACATCTCCACTGAACACCACACAGACTGGCCACAGTCACTCCATCCGAGGCGTGGCTCAGGTGGCTGAGCAAAGCAAAAGGCTCCCTATAAAATCTCCTTTCTTCTCCACCTAACCCCCCCCCCCAAGACTACTCTACAGAGCAGAGCAATTCCAGGCTAGACACAAACTCAAACAACACATTATACTACAAGCAGTGTGACATGAGGATGATAAAAAAAAGCTCTCGGCAAGAAGAACAATAGCAAGGACAGGGACGACGCCAAAAAAGATAACTGATAGTATGGCAATGGTGGATGAAAGAGGCTCTAAGGAGCAGAAGAAAAGACTGGAACAGTGACCTGTTCTAAGGACTGTCAGTCACAATGATCAAGATGGCTGTGAGAGACAAGGCCACATTTAGAATGCTCCCATATCCTGACAATCTTACAAGCCCCAGGACATTACAGCTCACAGCTGGAAAGGATGGATGGCAGTACAGCCAGGAACAAGGCCTCCAAAGAGATCCGACTCAATGCTTTCAAGATGTGATTCCAAGATGTGGCCAAGCCCACTGGTAAAAGAACAAGTGATATTGGCATCCTACCGAGAAGTACAAAAGTTCAAGAAGCTAGAGATGATGGCCAATGCTTATGATGAGCCCCTTAAGGGTAAAAGGCAGAGAGATCTGATCCAAGGGAAGCCAAAGACACAGAACACACACCGGACAAGACAACACACACTGGAACTGCTCTGCGCTGCACACCCTACAGTTGCAGTCAAAAGTAGGGCTACTCCCTTTAGCTTACCTAAGAAGGCCCTTGGAGAGCATCCCTTTCCCCTACACTACTTTTTAAATCTCTCCCAGCAATTTCCAACCCACTATCCTGCTATCATCCCTTCTCCGGGCCCCGGCCCCCAACTTAGCTTTCAGATGACCAGTGATGTGAATCCACACTGGATGCAAAGGAGTCCACCTCAGCCATTTCCAAAGGCACTGGGATCACCAGGTTGGCCTCTTAGTCAGCTATGACAAAGAAAACCAAAATCAATGCACCAGTGTAGTGGCATACAAGCCAAATCCTAACAAGTCAGCTACTAACTGGGACCCTGCTCCCGCTCCCACTCATACTTGCAGTCTTTAACTTACCTATCAGAAGCCTCCATCTCCGATGTCATCTCTGACCCAGGGTAGCTCCCTCTTGCAGCACAATGAACCTGCTGAAACATTTGGAGTGTAATACTAACACAATCCGGAATTTCAGGAAATTGCAGTGCTTCTAAGAAAAACAAGGCAAAGGAAAAAAAAATACAAAAAGCACCAAGCACCTTAACAACCTTGAACACTCGATCCAAAAATCATGAACTATGCACTCAATGCTATCTTCTTCACAGTGTCTTCAAAGCCTCTATTGCTTTAGATGCCAAAAGCACCTGTTGAAAGAAAGCTGAGAAAACCTGAATGACCCCCCCCCCCCCCTTCATGGAAATAAAAAGACACCCTCACCCCCACTAACCCCACAGAAAGAATGAGCCTCTTTTTACCCAGGGCTGGGGTTAATATACCCCTGGCCGGGCCCGCCTCTCGTTCCCACAATGCCCGGGAAAAGGGAGGAGGCAATTTTACCAGAAGGGATAAAAGCACTGGGAGGAGCTGCAGCTGTTTGGCTGCTCTGCCTTAAATTCCAGGTGAGTAAAGGGCTATGTAGATGCCTTCTGTTTTACTACAGCTGCATCCACTGAAAGGGTAAAAAAAGCTTCTTGTTTTGGCAGCGTAGACACATGAGTTGCATGATTCCTTGTTAAGTTCTGTAATTGTTCATTGGTGGCTATTGAGTCACAGGATTATGGAGGGTGGAGAAGAATAGTAATAATATACATGGTGTAACTCCTGTTGGGGTCTCTAATTAGGGATGTATTCATTATAAATAAAACTGAAAAAATAATGGGCTCTCTGGCAGCAGGAGGGTTTTGTGAGTGCTGGGCTTGCTCCCTTGTGAGAGATTAGGTGCCAGTACACAGCTAGAAGTGCCCTGAAGTACAGATTTAAAGTCTTAAAATGCTGAAAAAGGGGGAGCTTCCTTCAATTGAACCCCTTAAAATGAGAGACTAGGGAGTGTTTGTCTCTACTTAAATAGATGCCATAGCAATAAATGGGTTCTCTCCTCTGAATCCCCTAAAATACTGGAAAAAGAGGGGTTTTCCTTGCTTCAGGTCTCTCCAGTGATGGAAAAAGGGGGATTTCTCCCTCAATTCAAACCCTTATAAAGGAGGGACAACTGGGCTTTCCCCTCAATTTAAACCTTGGGATGATGAAAATGGGGGAGTTATGCTCAATTCCAATCAATAAAATAGCATTGTCAAGGTTTTTCCCTTCTATTTAAACTGGAGAATAATGGAAAATGGGGATTCCCTGTCAAGTGATACCCCTAAGAGCATGGAAAAGGCAGGGTTTTCTTCAACTGATGCCCTTAAAATTGCAGAGGAAGGGGATTCCCCCTCAATTTAAACACAGACAATTATGGAAAAGGAAGTTTTTTTCCCTCCGTTTAAATCCCTTTTCTCCTCATAACCCCCCTTTTTTGGGGGGGGGCACTGGGGAAGGGCTGCCAAGATGAAAGGGGAAAGTGGAATGTTTCCCTGGGACCCCACATGCTGCCCTGCCTGCTCAGGTGCTGCCCCTTGGCACGAGGGGTTTTCCCTGGGCATTTTCTGGGAGCAGTGCTCTGTGCCCAGGTGCCTCCGGCTGCTCCCCAGCTCCTGCCGGATGCTCCGACCATTGTCCCTGGAGGGACACTGGGGATGCCCCCATTGCCCCTCTGGACCAGCAGCTCCCTGCACAGCTGTGCCCGGGGAACCCTCGGAGAGTGGACTCTGGCAGGAGCCGCCCCCTCCTCATCCTGGCCGCTCACACCTGGGGCTGCTGCGGGCTGTGGGGTCAGCGGCGTCGGGGGCGGGCGGGAGGCGCGTGGGCGCCGGCCAGCAGGCATCGGCGGGGACACCTCCGTGCCGCGCGCGCCGCGCCTCTCCCACGAGAGGTCCCCGCGCCCCGCGGTGCCGTGCCGGGCTCTCGTTCCCCCCCCCCCGCGCCGCCGACCCCCGCTCCCTCCGGCCCGGGGAGCTGCAGGAAAACGCAAAAGCATCGAGGAAGATCGGGCACCGGAGCTGCCCGAGCCATCGGCTTGCCCGAAGGGCGGCGGCTGCCCGCAGCCGGGAGCAGCCACCAAGGATGGAGCTGCTGTTTGCCGGGAGGTGAGAGCTGGGGGCAGCCGGAGCCGGAGGCAGGCTTTCCCCGGGAGGTGAGAGCTGGGGGCAGCCGGAGCCGGAGGCAGGCTTTCCCCGGCAGGAGGGGCCGGGAGGATTTCAGCTCGCAGCGGCTCTCGGTGGGTGCTGGATGGAGCCCGGGCTGAGCCAGGTGGCCGGTGCGGGTGCTGTTCCTGTCCCCAGGGGCCGATGAAATGGCAGCTCGGAGCAGCCTCGTGTGTCTGTGTGGAAGCAGCTCCGATGCTGGCAGCCAAATCAAATCAAATTGCTGTCAGATTTGTATTAAATGTGGTGTTTAAATCTGGAACTGCTCAGCTCCCCAGGTGGGAAAGTGCTTGGAGTAGCCAAGCTGAGCCGTTGTTGAGAATTCCAAGCATTGTGTCTTTACTCTCCTTAATACAGCGTTTAAATAATTGATACTTGATAGAGACAGTATCAGGGGGATTTGTTAGAGGGGCAGGGATGTTTTTTCACCTTGCAGTGTGTCGCGATAGTCAAGACTCCTTATGTCAAAATTAATTGATCTTCCTTCTTTTCCTTTTTTTTCCTTTCTAGGTTGTGGCTGAGTGGGAAGAATATTTCGGATAAAGAAATGAAATGCACGAGGGAAGCTTCGTGTTCCCGTGGAGATGCTTTAGGCGCGTGCAGCTTCTGAGCTGCACCGAAACTTGAGGCTCCCACAGAAGCTTCCTGGTAAGCCTGAGTGGGTTTACTGCATGGGGGTTCCAGTCACTGCTGGACATACTCTGAAGTCCTGGGAAAACATGGAACAATAGCTCTGAGTGGAAAAAATATATGCTCAGCATTCTCTAGGGAAAATTATAGTTGGCCTGTAAGTGTACCCCCACACCTGCATTGGTTAAAAAGTCAGTCCCACACACTTTCCTGGCTGGTGTGAAGTTGTATAGTTCATCAGATCTGATCCAGTGTGTAAAGAAATGTTTACTGTGGACTTTCAGGAGATTATCAGCAGTCCTGGGGAGGCTGCTGAACTTGATCTCCCTGGATTGACAGAATGAATCCACATAGGATGCAGAGCAGGATGTGGTTTCTCAAACAGAATAGTGACATTCTCGAAGGAGGCTACAAGCAAAGGGAATCTTAATTTTAGTTATTGAACACAGAAACATTTATATCTGCTTATGCAACTCTTAGAAGGGAAGAAGAACATGGCCATTCTGTGCAGTCCTTTGTGGAAGTGTACTGGCTCAAATTGTCTTTCAAACAGCCAACTGGCACCGGGTGTCACCTGGAAAAATTAAGTACTGGGGACACTTTACACTCATAAATGGCCTGACCTTGTGTACATGGAAATCAAGGGACTTCTGTAATGTTAGAATGGGTCTCAAATGATGGGTTTTTGCAGATTAGCAATCTATCCAAGGAATGATATCATAAAATTTTGTCTAGCAAAAACTGCTGCCAACATTTAAAAATATCTACCAAATGCTATTCCCGTTAAAACAGTCTTGTTAAAATTGTCTGTTCCAAACAGAACAAGATTTTACTGTTCTTGGTGATGTTGTTTTCCTCCTCAGATTTCTGTGAAAGCATGTGTTTCACAAGGTATATCAAAGTTGTCTCATGGGCAAAAACATGTAAACATCAAGCGTGTCATTTTCTTGAAATCCCCTGTAAAATGGCTCGCCACGCTGCCTTAACCATTCAGAAGCATAAGAGGAAAAAAGGAATTTGCAGGCACTCCAAGGCTGGGTCTGTGGGAGATCTGAGATGAGCCTGTGGCTCTGCAGTCACCCATCAAGAAGTCACCCAAATGTGCTTTTTATCTTGCAGTTTCCACATTTGGGAGGCAACTACTGTGTAAAGGATCTGGGTTCTGCTAATGAAAAATATATCACAAGGTCCGTGTGTGGCTGGGTTGGTTCCATAGTTCCAGCCATACCTGCTGTTGTGATACATAATCCCAGTTCATACTCCTGGGAAGAGTTTCCTGCAGCAGTGCAGGTGGGAAGTTTCTCTCTTGCACTGGCTCCACATTGAGCTCTTTCTTCTTAATGCAGCCAGTGCACTGAAGGAGAACAAGCTCGCTTCTTCCTTGCCTGGTTGTTCAGGGTGAATCATTAACCAAGCACTTGAGTGACAAACCAAAATTGTTTGTTGAGTGCCTTCTGCAGTCTGCACGGACAGTTTGCCTTCTGCAGGAGGTACGGTTTTCTTCTCTCACGGAATGAAAGCACCACAGACCCCCTCTGCTCGCCACTGTGCTTTAACCAGACCTGAAGTATGTACATAATAATACATAGATCTGTATCTATCTACGTACATATATGTACTGAAGTATATAATCTATCTATCTATAGAACTTCTTTATATGTGTAGAAGTTCTGTGTTGCTCCTGCTTTATGCATGAGGAAAGGGCATACATATAATGAAGAAAGAAGTTAACTTTTCCTTGTACTCTTCCTTTGTAGCCTGTTGAGGCTTTTGGTGAGAGGAATTATATCTTTTTCCTAGCAGCACTTAATGAACTGAAATCATTCTCCAGGATGATGATGACATGCCAGTTCTCGGTATATGGATATGAGTCCTGAGATCCCACACACGGATACACAGAAGGACTGCATAATGTGCTGAAGATGGGGAGAAGGTATGCTTGGGTGAAAGGTGGGACTGTTTCTTCTAATGGCTGCTTACATCCAACAGCAAATACTGATTTCTCCCTTTTTAATGCAAGAGCATTTATCTGCCAGTGTTCAAACTGCATTTCCATGACATAAGAAGAGTTGTCTGGATAATTAACTAATACAGTTAAAACACATCAGTTTGAGCAGATGTTCTTGTCTGTGCTTTTAACGTGAATGGCCTTGATTTTGCAGCAAAGTCCGAGAGATGGCACCTGAATGCAAGGGTTTGGGTTTGTGAAGCTTTGCAGAATGATGGCCTATATTTATATTTCTTTCATAAACTCCCCATAAGCTGCACACAAACCTCGTTTAGAGAGTTTTACTGAGACAGCAGATTCAAGCCTTCGTTATTAGGGGACGTCTGCAATGCCGTTGTCTGCTTGACATTAATTCTTCCAGCTGTGCATCGATGTATTGTAATGGCCCTGGGTTTTTTGGTCGCAGTTTGTTTCCTGCAGTGCCCTCGTGCCTGCGCAGCACTCGTGATGCTGACGTTGACCCTGGGCTGTGTGGCAGATGGGGCTGTCCCGTATCCGAAAGTTACGGGAATGTATGTAGGCGTCAGATGGAATGCTGGTCTCTCCGCTCACCCTTGGCTCTGTAATTTCGTCATCCAGCCATGGAGGACCTGTGCAGCCATAACTGGCCAAGGCAGTGGGTGAGCACAAGCTGCAGCTCTGCAGGAGATCAGGAACCTCTTGCCCACAGCAGAAACAGCAAGTAACTGCAGTTCTCAGAACTCGTTACTGCGCCCTTAACTGCAGTATTTCCCTGCTCTGTAATCTGGCCAAAGGTAGGTAGGTTTTGATAGGGATAGACACATTTCTACCACAAAGGTCACCTCTCTGCCAGATTTCAAAATTTCCCTTCCGAAGCTAGAGATCCTCATATAAAAGGTTGCCTGAATTTAGGTAGTGTGTGCCAAGCAGTATATTTTTCCTTTAATAATATTCCTGGAAATAGCGGAACTGTTTTGGCTAAAGCAGATGCTGAACTGTTCAGAATGAAATTCTCAGAGCTGAAATCTGGCGAAGCAGAGTAACGTGCCCTTTTGTTAACCCTGGGGAAGGCTGAGCACCGTGGCAGCAGGGAGGGGAGGTGGCACTGCTGGTCGGCAAACCAAGGAAACCAACGAGCGCTGCTTTTAGCAAACTGCCAGCTTGAAGCCAGTGAGGAACATCCTTGGGCTCCTGCACTCTGTGTTTTTATGTTCACCTTAAATAATGAACAGAGAAACCCAGAGGCACCAGTGCTGCTTCCAGCTACCTTGAACTGCTTAAATAGGTAGTTTTAATCACCCAGGCTCCGTTCTCTCCACCTGTATTGCTCCTGGGCTTAAGGCTGGATGTATCTATGGAATCTCTAGTTATGTACTGGAGTTTGGCCTGAAGTAATTTGTGTTGCCGACTTGGTACTCTTTCCCCACCCTGGAAGTCTATCTGCAGAACCCCTCTGTGCCAGGCAAGAGAGTCCCCCATAGATGTTTCACTATACAGTTACATCTTTTGGGTTAAAGCCTTACAGGGCTATCATGTGAATGAGGACAAAGCTCTGTTTTTCTTCTTTGCTCTCTGCCCTGTCTTCTTTCTCTGTATTTTAGGACCCAAGTAACAGGGACATATAGCTCCTGTTCTGCTTCCTGGTTGTGTCACTGAAACTGCAGGAAAAACAAAAAGCCCTCCAACAACATTTTTAATGTTAGAGAGTCAAGGCACTACTTTCTTCTCTGGCCAGGATGTACCACAGAAATCATCTCATCCGCACATAGCCCGGGTGTGCAGAGAATCATTCCATGACACATGATCTTTACTAGAATTTTCAGATCTTTTTTGCAGTCAAAACTCACAGAAACGAATTGGGTCAGTGTTCATTGGTCTCAAGTTGTGTAGTTCCTAGTATCTGCTCTCCTATTAGATCCGGATTTCTTCGCTTCTGATGTTAATTAGATCTTCATTGCTTGAATTTCTTATCAGTCTTTGCCGGAGGCAGAGTCTGGGGTAGATGTTCCTAGATGGCCACTGAGGTTCTGTTGGTTCTGTTGATGTTCCAGCGATGGCTTTATCTTGTTGGGGCTACTCCCAGTCTGTTGAAATGCTAAGCCCATCAGGCCTCACCTAGAGAAACAATGCCCTGGAAAGAAGCTTCAGTTCCCTTCCCCTGGGGCAAAGATGAGCAAACCTGGCTAAAGTCATAGATAAAAGATTTTTAAACTGGTATGTTTTCCAACAGTTGTATATAATGCTTTATTACATAAACGGGCTGGGAAAAGCTCTGGTACCCCTGACCAAGCTGGTTTTGTCTCAGACAGTGCTGTTATTTTGGGGCTAGACATGAAGCTGCTGTCTCTGGACTTGAAAATGAATATAGGAATGACTGAACAAACAAACGTGGTACACTCTTAAAAAATTGTGTGCCCATTGACCAAGCTGGATTACCATGCTCTTTCCAAATTCTTGCCGTGCAAGTTCTTCCATGCCCTCACTTGCAACTCAAACTTTTTTTTGTTTTGTTTTGTTTTAAATGATACTGGTACCAGAGCACGGGCACAGCACTTCTATGAGCTGCAGAGCTATGAATATCTCTTTTTATGGATACAGTGTGTGCATGCTGTGGCTTTGGGCACAGGGTATGTCAGTGCTAGTGCGAGACTGATAATAGCCTCTAAAGATCATTTGAGAAGTTGCTTACCTTTCCCCAGGAACAGGACACGTCTTTGTATTTCCACCTTCAGATACACAACCCACTTGTGGGCTTGACTGCATAGCAAATAGTGTGAGAGTCATCCTTGCTTATGTGTATTTTTTTTTTCCCCCCTCTCCTTTATGTTTTGCTTTGCCCTCTCGTTTGCTTTCTGCCTGTTTTCTCTGAGGCTAGTGATTTCTTGGCAAGTTATTGTTCATAATCAAAGAAAGGTAGTGGGCAAGCAGCAACTGCTGTCTCAGGTAGCCCAAGCTGACCCTGCCACTGCTTTGGCAGGAGAAAGAAGCTTCTTTGGGAGGAGCACAGCTGTCCTGGGCTTTGTGCACACAAGGGCTGCTCAGAGCGGCCCCTTGACCCCATGCTGGCTCTGTGAGCTCTGCCACTGACTGGTAACAGTGATGGCAGTTTGTGTTGAGGCTTTGTTCTCTGCTCCCCAGAGAGAAACATTCAACTGCAGAGTGACTAAGTGGCTTTTCAAAGGCTACATGATGATTCAGTGAATGAACAACAACCCCCAGCAGCTCCAGGCCCCCTTCTCTCTGCAGAACAATGCCTTTCTCCCTGTATGAAGATGTGCACGTAGGATAGGTTGCATACAGAGTTATGTATTTCAAAAGAAATTTGAATATTAATCTTTATATTGTAGTGATGCCACTGTCCTCTAGGCTCTGTAAATAGCAGCACCACAACAATGTGAATGATTCCTTTTATGCAAAACCCTGGCCAGTGAAATAGCTTGTCAATACGAAATAAAATTGCTGCACAAAGGTTTGACAGCTACCTTCATTATATATGTCAATCAAAAGATCCTAAAAGCTTTATTGTCCCTGTACAGAGTCTGAACAATATGCTAGCCCAATATGCCTCAAAGCTATGTTCCCTCTACTCCTTTCATTTAAAAAATAGCCACCAATAACTTTTGACAAAGAGTCTGAGAAAACTGCATGAGCAGCAAGGAAATCTTAGATTTTCTTGGGGATCTGTGGACTGGAGCCTTCCACTCACTGGGCTCTGTCACATGTCACGGTAGATGAGATCTGGTCAGAAACACGGAGCCCTAAAATTACTCTACAAAACCCAGGCTGGCTGGGGTCGTGGGGAGGGCATGGGGAATTAGGGAGGAAAACTTATACTGAATATGAACTACTTAAATAATTTTGGGTTAAGGCTTTTTGTTGCTTTCCCAGGTATGGGACATTCAAGCTCCTCTGTCGCAGGTCTCCCCCAGGTTAGGCTGGGCCTGTCTTGATGAGCTCTTGCTCTCATCAGAGCCCACCCTACAGCTTGGGAGTGTGAGGCGTGCGTATTTCGGCTGGATTCCCTTTTTCCATGGCGCTCGGTCCTGCGAAGCCCAGCTGTCACTTAGGGCTCGAGGTGCTGGGAGCGGGGCTGTGTCCCGGGAGGCGGGTCCGGCGGCCGGTGCTCCCGCACGGGCGGTGGGGCCCAGGCCGGGCCCTGCCGGGAGCGAGGGCCCGGCAGCCGCAGCGCTGCGAGCCCAGCGCGGCCCCGCGGCCGCGAGAGGGAGCGGCCGGCGCGCCCCGCTCCTGCCCGGCCCTCACACAGGCCGCCGGAGCCTCCCCGGGAGGGACGGACCCCGCACCTTCGCTCGGCCCTGCTGAGGCCGCATCTGGAGTGCTGTGTGCAGTTCTGGGCTCCTCAGGACAGGAGAGACATGGAGCCTCTGGAGAGGGTCCAGCTTAGAGTGACAAAGATGATTAAGGAGAATCTCATGTGTGAGGAAAGGCAGAGGGTGCTGGCCCTGGTCAGCCTCGAGAAGAGACGACAGAGAGGGAACCTCATCAAAGTCTATCAGTATCTGAAGGGAGAGTGCCAAGAGGATGGAGCCAGGCTCTGGTTGGGTTTTGCCCAACGATAGTACAAAAGGCAGCGGGCAGAAACTGATGTACACGAGCAAGAGCTTCACTGTGTGGATGCCCAAGCACTGGAACAGATTGCCTAGAGAAGTTGTGGAGTCTCCCTCTTTGGAGGTATTCAGAAGGTATCTGGACACAATCCTCAATAAGCTGCTTTGGGGGACCCTTGCATGTCTGGGAACTAGGTGACCTCCAGTGGTCCCTTTCCAATCTTTAACCATTCTGTGAAAGTGTGACATTGTAATCTTGTGCCATGACAGAGCAGACTAAATCTGGTTTATGAGGGTGTCCTAGCTTCTAAGTCTTTGTTCTGGGCTGTAGCTTAAATTAAGTTTCACAATTCAAAATATCCTGGAGGTTGGTTGTTTGCTCTAAGCCCTCAGCTTGGTTCTTAGCATGTGCTGGTGCGTGGCTTTGCTCTCAGACCTGGTCATGGGCAGTGCAGCAGCAGTACCTCAGGAGGTTACTTCCTGCATGCGTATCTGCCTGTGCCTTTCTGACAGCTGCTTTTGGGATGAGCTGCTGCTCTTGGCCTGTGCTAAAGGGCTGACCTAAAAGTGTAAAGAATAGCCTTGCTCTTGTGTTTGGGAGCGAACCATGGGGATGCTCTGTGAGGATGCATGCAGAGGAGATATTGCAACAGGACTGCTGATCACGACAACTAGTGCTGGTGAAGAAACTGGTAAAATGGAAACTTTTAAAGAATTGAGGTGTTAATTCATGTGCTGAGAAAGCTGTGCTGCCCACTTACCATCCCAAAAACTGTGTGACGTTTCCCTGAGGTGCACTGCTTGCTGCTGCATCATGGCCGTGTCTTTGATCACAGGCAAAATTAAGCATGCTTTTGTAATCAGTAGACTCCACAAGTAGTTTCAAGATACATGGAAGTATATGGGAGTAAAAAGACATAGACTGACACTTCTCACAGTGTTGAAGTTTACATGGTGTGGTGTGTTCTCTCCCCATGCAGCATTGCCCTCCTGTACAGAGCCCTTTTATTCATGTTTTAAAGAATTACCACTGTTGTGGCAATGGCATAGAAGTTGTTTCGGTGCAATTTGTGGCGAGCACCAAATATTGTGCAACAGAATGTCTGTTATCTGTGACAACAGCTGCCTTTCATAACTACCTTTGATTTCAGGTGTTCAAGACTGGACTAAGCTGAACGTAGGTGGTGCTGACAGGATGCAAAAGGCTTTCTGTAAGCAGAGTGGGCTGTGCTTTTCTCGCTAGTCCACCTCTGGCCAAGGACGTACTTTGTAGTGTGTGGGTGCAATGGTCAGGACACTGCAAACACTTTTGCTCCTGTGGTAAGGCTAGGAGCTTGGTGTTGTACATGGAAAAAAAAGCCTACACAAGTCTGAAGCTTCTGCTGTGAGCACCACTGCTTCATCTTGTTATTCTGGCCCTAAAGGAAACCCTCTTGAAGGAATGCTGTACCCAGCCCCTCTGTTTCTGTGAACAGGAGGTAGCGGTGGCTTCCCAGGGGGAATAAACCAGGCTTTGGTGCTTGCCTGTCTTACTTCTCTGCCTTGTGGGAAAATGTTATGAATCCCTCTGTTTGGGTGATTGCTCACGCTTCTGCACCCTCAGACTTCATCTGTCAACTTTTAGCAGTTTATTATGCACTGATGCTGGGATGGCTCTTGCCAGCTAGGAACTGTTTTCCAGTGTCACTCCCTTGTAGTTGGCATGTGGAACTGCTGTGGCATTTTCTCGATGTTTAATGTGACCTAATTGTGTACTTCCACTGTCTGGGAGGATCAGCTCTCCTGGTGTGACAGTTGCCATAAAATCAGCGGTGCGTCGCTGGCATTTGCAGCTGGGTGCAAGGCACAAGTTCCTTGATTTTGCTGCATCAGCCCAGTGAAACATTGCGGGGCTGTGTGTGCAGCCAACTGCCTTTTGTTACGCCTGGTAACAGCTTGGCAATATTAAAAAAAATGTAACCTCCAGCTGTTTAATTTGCTCTAGGGAAATAAAAAGGCTTCCTAATAATCTTCATATTTACTTGGCACGTTTGGTTTGAAAGCAGATGGGTTGATTTACGAGATAAATGACAAAGCAAGAGAAGAAGTAGTGTGTCAGTGGCTTTACCATTAGAGAGGAAGGCATTTCTGATATGTGGTTAATCACGATGAACCGTTCTAAGTTTTGGTTTTTTTTTTTTACAAGTCAGCTTCTTGGACCTTCTGCCCGCCAGCTTGCTCAGCCAACTAATTCCCTCCGTGCCCATTGTCACCTCCCCCTATGACCTACAGGTAGGGGAAGGTGCAGAGCTGTAATGAAGGAGAGGGGCTGAGGTGGCCATTCCTTCTCAGTTGTGCCTTCTTTGCCCACTCCAAACTTGTGCAGGAGCCTCCCCGTTGCAGCACTCACCCCCTCCCTGTGGCCAGACCAATAAGTGCCTATGTCCTTTTGGATGGGCTGGGAAAGGGTCCTTCCTGAGGCACTGCTGCTTGAGGCACTGAGCAGAGCTAGGTTCTCCAAGCAGGCTGGTGCTGAGGCTGTGCCCTCCCTGCCAGAGCCATGCACCCGTCTGCCCTGGCAGGCAGCTGGCAAGTTGTGAAATACGGTTCAGCACTTTTTTTTTTTAATATTAAATTGTGCAGCTGTCTTGGAAAGGATTAGAAATCAGTTCTGGAAAAGACTACAGTAGATTTTAGTGAAGAATTCTGCTGTGTCCTTGATTATTTATAAGCATCAGGATGTAAGGACACCATGTTAACCCTTCAGCAGCGAGGAAGATTACAAATAATCTAATAAATGACATTCGCAAATTTTCAGATGGAGTAGGTTTAGTTGCAAGTTCTGCGACTTAGAAGTGAGGAAATATCAGAAATAAGGTTTCTGCTTATTATTTTGTATGTCAGATAGCGTGTTTGGTGAGGCAACTGGGTTAGATGAACACTGTATGTCCCCTTCAACTGAAAGACACCATTCTACATTTCTGGTGGCACAGGCCTCTCCTAAGTGGTCCCAGATTTGCTTACCACCCCTGCCCTGGTTGCTCTCACCACCTTTTCACTAGCGGGTTTTGCTCAGGGGATGAATCAGGGGCAGGTTCATGCCTACAAGGCTCCTGCTCTATGGCCCCAGGGCCAGGCAAGGCTGCAGGAACACTGTGGAGGGGTTACTGGTTTTGGCAGCTGAATGGTGTCAGGAAAAGCAGCTTCCCTCCCTGCCACGTGTTTCCAGAGGGCTGCTGAATAAGTCAGGGAAGCCAAAGCAAGGCTCCTTTCTGGGCTCAGAAACCTCTGTGCTAGAAGAACCCGTCCCTGCCAGCTAGGGCCCCCCTTGTCCTGCCCATGGTGTGGGTAAGTCACAGGCTCCTCTTCTCTGTGCTGGGATGAACTGCCATGGGAATGCCATTGCCAGCAGCCTGGTGTGCTGGAAAAAGGGAGAAGGGAAGAGGGAATGTGGTGCCAGAGCTGCGTGCCATCGGGTTGTGTTTCCCTCTGAGGACAGAGGGTGTCTGGGCCGAGGTGAGATTGCTGGGAGTGCTTGGATGAGCTGTGCAGGAGACAGGGAGCTCGGGATTGCAGCTGCTGCTGGAACCATTGCCTTAGGTCTGCTTAGTCAGTGTCTGTGTGAAGCGGGACTTGCGCTGGAGAGGTGCTGTCGGGAACAAAGGACGGAGTAAATCCTCTCCGGGGATGTGCAGGGAGGGACTGAGTTGCAGGGAAGGAGAGTATTTCTAAGCCGTATCAATATTTCCCTGAACCTGGGGCTGGAGCAGTGAGGGGGGTGCTTGGGTTTGGCCTGGGCCTGTCAGGAAGAGCCATAAACGAGCCAGCCGAGGCCCTGAACCCTCCCTGGATGTTTGAAACGCTTCCACAGAAAGCCAAGGCAGTCATGATTGCAGAGGACAAGTTGTAGGCAACTGCTTACGATCCGTGGGGAATTTCCTGTGGAATTACCAGTCAGAGAGTGCATGGAAGCAGAGCACATCTTTTGGCTTTTTCCGGTCTGTCACCTCCTGTCTGGCTCTAGAGAGTTTTGTGCGCTCCCGTTCAGGAGGCAGCGTGTTTTCAGCTGGAAATTTGGGGTGGTTTTGTTTCCTCAGGGTCTGGGGTCTTTCCTGAGAGAATCAGCCCTCCCATAAATCCCCCGGGTCGTTCTACACAGCTGCTTTGGCCGTGGCTCAGAGAGAGAGAAGGGAAATGACTTTTTAGGGTGTTGAAATTTCTCCAGGCAGGAGTGGGAGGTCGTCTTGCCCCTCCCCAGAGCCCTGCAGGCGCATGGGAGTAGCTCAGTGCCGGCGCAGCTCTCTGAGCAATAACAACGCTTGGGAGGTTCGGGTGTTGATAACAGCTCTCCTGTCTCCTGGGGCCCAAGGTTCGGTCTCACGGTCCCGGACCGGTGAGGGAGAGAAGGAACTTGTGCTATTCCTGGAAAAGCTTCTGTTATTCCTTGTGCAGCCTTTTAATTCTGTGTTCTGATGGACTGTCCGCTGTCTTTCTAACAGGACTTGTCAGAGATTCAGATTTAGGAATTGAATTTGGGTCCGTTCACTTCAGGATCTTGCCAAGCCTGAAGGCCTGGGGCGATGACTGCTCTCAGCGAGGGCTCTTTATGAATCCTCTGTCAGATTTCCCTCAGTGCTGGGCAGAAAAGGCGAGGGTTTGGATCAGGAATTCTGCAAGCAGGGCCTGTGTGACCGTTGGCTTCTTGTGTGTGTGTGTGCATCAGTGAGCCAAAATCAAGAGCGAAGGTTGGTTTGGTTTTACGAACTTAGAGTAACTTTAAAAAAAAGTAATCAACTTTTTCTTCTTTTTTAATTTAGGTGCTGGAATTGCCTCTCTGGATGTGTGCTGAGCTCTCGCTGCTGTGGACTGTGCAGCCTTAATTGCTGCAGGTTCCTGTTCTTCTCACCAGCTCAAAGTACACGTGGGGTTTTTTCCCCTTCTATATAGAGCTGTTGAGTTTGGTGATTTTCCTGAATTGAGGATATTGAAGGTCGAGAAGGAAGATTTGTCTCTTCTTGTGCTTTTCTGTTGTTATTTTTAGCACCTGCTCACCATCTGGACATGGTTGGAATACTGGAAACATAAAAGTTTTTAGATTCAGTGCTTTATGCAAACCCAGGTTTTTTATCTTTTTTTTTTTTGAAAGGTCTCCATTTGTCTGGGCACTGTTCCTGGTAGTTTGATGTAGAAAAGGTCACGTGAACAGCAGGGAGCAGTGAGCACTTGGAAGGGGGGGTGCAGGTATTTCATCCAGGGTGGGGCAGTGAATGTGGCCTAGGAACAGCTCTCTGGTCAAGTGAGCAGCAGAGGAACTGAAGGATGCTCTTCCCCAGCAGAGCTGCTGCTTTGTGCTCTGGGCCAGCGCTGCCGCTGCTGGGCTTCCTCGGGGAAAACAGCTCCTTTAGGATTTGCTTTGCTGCAAAGGTTTCCCTGAGCTGGGTGTCTGCAAGAGGCATCGGGATACCAGTGTCAGGAGTTTTCCATGGCTGTTGTACACAGCACGTTCCGGGCAATTTGCGAGCATGAGGCAGAGCAAAATGGGTGCAATTGGACTCTGCAAATGCAGTTCAGGCAGACGTTGATCTTTTAACTTTTCCATGGCAGGTGCGAATTCTTGGGCATTTGTGAGTCTGCCTTGACGTGCAGGGATTGAAGGTTTTAGGTCTGGAATTGTTTGCTCAGCTTGCTCCAAGGCATGGTGTACTTTTGGAAGTGCCACACGCCTCCCAGGACCAAGGAGCTGCTGGCTGGGTGCCTGGGAACTGGGAGCCACTGGGAGGGCTGGGGGTGACACCTGGAGATGGGCTGGGGAAGCCTCAACTGGGATATTTTCCCCCCTGACGTTGGGTACCGAGGCACTAGGAAAATCCAGGTGTTGGGGAAGATGAAACAGGAAAGCCTTATAAATATGATTGCCTGACAAAAGATTTTGGGAATATGAAAACTATAAGCGACATCGAAATGAAAGCCACCTTTTGAAATACCAAGTCTTAGTTACTGAACAACTGGAAAACAATGGTATGGCTGACTGAAGGTAATCCCCTCTTGATTGAACAATACCCTCTGCTTGCAGGCAGGTCCAAGGGTCAGAGCAGACTCTACTAGCTCAGCAGAAGGGGTCCAAAGAGTAGTTTTTAGAAGTTAAGATGTAACACTCTATGGTAATATAAGAACTCTTATAGGCTGTATGTAAATGCTATAGGATTTGTATCTTGTATTAGATTGGTTAGTGACAATTAGAATATTCAGTACAGAAGATGATTTATTGTATTGTAACCAGGACTTCAGACACTCTTACTATACTCTACACACATTCTCTCTCACTACTTCTTCACCTTCATTCCTCTCTCTCCCTCTCTTTACTTACTCGCTTACTGTCTTGCTCTCTTGGGCCTGCTCAGAGCTGCCAGCTGCAGCTCTAAGCAGTGCCCCTGTACCCACGCCCTTTGCAATAAACCGCGTGTTCCAAGATCTGACTGCAGAGATCTCTCGTCACCGTCCCGACCGTCCGAACCCGCACCGAGCACCCCCGAGGCAAAGCTCCCACATCCAGGACTCCAGGATGTTTGAGTGTATCTAAAGGTACACCTGGACCTTTGCCCTGTGGCGCTCTTGAGTTTCTGTTGACTTGCCTGAATTGAGGCTACTGAGGGCGGTGGAAGATAATTTGTCTTGTTTTGTGCTTCTCTGTTGTGAGTTTTGCCTTTCAGGCTTTTCAGCTACTTTTTAAACTCAGAGTAAAAACAACCTGCTGCGCTGGCTGGGGATGTTTTCCCTCCCGGCTGGGTTTTTTTATCTGGGACCCGGCCGGTCTGTGAGGTGCCGTTCATCGCCAGGGTTTGGGTGCCGACCGTGCCGGAGATTTGTCAGGCGGGATGATTTTGGGGCTCCCGGGAACCGCGTTCCCATGGGGTGCTCTCGAGACGAGAGCGAGGGTGGGTTTGTGTGTCAGCTGAAGGAGGTGTGTGGTGGATGAATGTTTTGTTCTCCCTGTGCTGCTGTTGTTTTGGGTTTCCTGGAACAATAAAATGCAATGAATTTTCCAGAAATAGAACAATTGTTACATTGTACTGATAGGGGGTTGGCTTGTGTTGCTCTGTGTTGGTGTTTGCTGCTGCACTTGCACATATTGCTCTGTATGTCAATTGGACTTTGACCAGTGTGCATATGGATTGTATTTGTGCTTGTGTACATTGTTGTTTCCACTTGCTTTGCCGAAGTGTAAATAAAAAACCCTCGTTCAATCAAGTTGAATAAACCCTAATAAAGATACCCCCCTCCTCCCTTTTGGTTGCTTTCTTCCTTTGGTGTGGTTTAGTAATTTTTTTGCCGTATTTCTTGCTTTGCTACTCTGCTTTGCTTTACTTTTCAGTCTATTCCTCACTTGACTTTTTCTAACTCTTTATCTTTTTCTTGCTGTTTAACTGTTTCTGGATGTCTCTGTCACTCTATTTCTCAGTTTCTCTTTTTCTCTTCAACACTAATTCTCTTTTACACTCGATTTCTTTTTCTCTCAAACCCTATTCTTCTGTTTCTCTATTCCTTTTTCTCTCTATTTTTCTTTTTCTTTCTGACTCTTTCTCTCTGACTTTATTTCTCTCTTTCGGACTTTCTTTCTTTCTCTCGGACTTTCTTTCTTTCTCTCTGACTTTGACTTTCTTTCTCTCTCTCTCTCTGACTTTGATTTTCGAACTACCTTTCTCACCTTCCCTCCTTTGTTCATTTTTACCTTTCTACCTTTGTTTGTTTCTGTAGCAGCTTGGAATAAAACAAGAGACCACTCTTTCTTCAGGCACGATTTGCCCCAGGCTTTGTGTTTCTATTTTGGGAAAGTTTTAAGAGTTTTGGGAATGGGCACAGGGAAAGACAAAACAGATCCGTGCCCACAGACTGGTCAGGGCAGACTCTCTGCCCCTTCTGGGCCACTGACTCAAACATGAAACCCGCCAGCTTTCTGGGAGGTGAAGGAAGAACAGTCACACCTGGTGCTTCTACCTGTAGCCATTTGCCTGCTCTGCATCTTTCCCAGGAGAGCAGAAGGCCCTTAGCAAAGTGAAGATCAATGGAACAAGTTGCTCTTCCACACAGGGCTCTCGTTAAGGCTGGAATGGCTGCTGCCAGCCTCTGCACTTTCTGCCTCCCCAACTTCCTACCTTTGTTCATTTCTACCTTTCTTTTTTTCTACCTTTGTTGCTTTCTACCTTTCTCAATTTCTAACTTGATACGTTTGTTTGTTTCTACCATTCAAACTTTCTATCTTTCCATCTTTCTTCATTTCCAGCTTTCTGCATTTCTACCTTTGTGCATTTGTTCATTTCTACCCTTCTGACCTTCTGCCTTTCTACCTTTTTTGTTTCTACTTTTATGACTTTGTACCACCTAAGTTTTCTCTCTTTTTACCTTTGTTCATTTTTACTTTTGTTAGTTTCTAACTTTCTACATCTCTGACTTTCTCTCTTTGTTTGTTTCTAACTTTCTAGATTTGTCCCTTTCTGCCTTTGTTTGTTTGGAACTTTGAAACTTTATACCTTTGTTTTTCTCCCCATTTTTACCTTTCTAACTTTGTTTTGAACACTCTACATTTCTAACTTTGTGCCTTTCTAAATTTGTGTTTTACTTTCTGACTTTTACGTTTCTAACTTTGTTTCTAACCTTCTTGTTAGAGTGAAGGCTCCTCAGGCCCAGAGGGAAGCCAAAGCACTAGGTTTGAATTAAAACCTTTGGACAAGCTGACATCCATGGAGCCACACCGAAGTGAAATAGAAATACAGATTTTTAACTTTTAGTAGAAATAGATGCTAAGTGCCTTAAACCTGAAAAAGCTGTAGCAGAGATCTTAAACACAGCTCTTGCTGCAGCAGTGTTACCTTTTCACAGAATTCTTTACTTTAGACAAAATCTAGATAGAATTACACTGTTCACATGTTTTAGATGGAGTGTTCACATAAACCATAAGAGCTGATAGAAACTGTATGTGCAAATCTGTGTAATACAGATGTAACACTTGTGTGAGGCTTACAAGTGTTAGAGCAGGATGGGTTAAGAAAACGAAAACTCGAATCGTGTGTTAATCTTATTGGTCAATTAACAAATAGAATCCACACTTCTGTAAGAAAAAAATAGAGTGTATGGAGCATATAGAAGAAGCTGGTTTTGCCTGTTGCTGCTGCTTGGCTTTATCATGTAACCCCATTCGAACTCTGCCTTCAAGACAGCTGTGAGACCGTGAAATAAAGAACTCAGCAGAACAGCAGCCTCCTCTGCTCTTTCACCCTGGTCCGAGAAGGAGGGGTACCCTGTCAAAGGCTCAACACCTTCTGCCTTTGTGACTTTGTTTCTAAATTTCTACCTTTCTAATTTTCTTTGTTTCTACTTTTTTTTTGTTTCTTTGTTTTTAACTTTCAACCTTTCTCCCTTTAGAAATTTGTTTGTTTCTTGTATTTTACCTCTTTGATTGTTTCTAAATTTCTGCTGTTGTAACTTTGTTTCTAACTTTCTACTTTTAAAATTTCATTTGTTTTTAACTTTTTATCATTCCTCCCAGCGAGGGATGTGTGCAGAATACCAAAACGTGTTAAGTTCTTCACTTTTACGTCTATAGGCAAATGCTACTGATTTAGATGTAAATTCATTTTGAAATAAGCCAGCCCTCTCTGTCTACTCTGTCGCATACAGCAATATAAGAAGCTGGGAATAGAGATCAGCAAGTTTTGAGAATAAGGAGCCGGCGTTTTTCTGTAGGAAGGAAAGCAGCAAGCGCCTGGCCGCAGGAGCTGCAGAGCGCCCGGAGCCGGCTTTTCCCTGTGCTCTGTGCCTGCCCCCGGGCTGAGCTGGGCGGCGCTGCTGCCGCCTGGTGGCGAGAGCGCGGCACTGCCGCCCCCGACACGGCGCCCCGGCGCTGCTGCCGCCCGGTGCCGGCTGAGCCGAGAGGGCGGCGGCCTCGGTGGCTGCCGAGCGTGGCAAGGAGCGGGAGCGAGCGGGGCCGGGTCTGTCAGCGGAGGGGAGGGGCGAAGGGCGGTTCGGAGCGCCAAGGGACACGGCCGTGCACGAGCGGGGCCACAGCTATGGAAAGGAGCGGGCGCCGTGCGGGGCGGTGACCGCGGGGAATGACAGCGCGGGGGGCGGCCCGGCGGGGCCGGTTTTGCCGGGCAGCAGAGGCGCGGTCGCAGCGCGACCCGGGCGGGAGGCACCGGGCGGGCACGGTCGGAATAGAGCCGCCCGCGTGTCGCTCTCAAGGAGGCGGCTCGGAAAGGAAGGCGCAGTTCCGCGCTCTCGGGACGGCGTTAAGTGACGTTTTTATTAGAATATGACAGTATTTATTTTATTTTATTATTTTATTATCTGCCAGGACCTTGCAGAGGGTGGTTTACACTTCCGCCACACTCAAGATGGCGGACGCAGTAGGCCCCCTGCGAGAGGTGTCCCTGCCGATGCCTGCCGCCGGTCGCGGAGCCGTCGGCCGCCTCCGGCGCGGCTGACCCCGCCAGCCGTGTCCTCGCACCGGGAAGCACGGCGGAAAATCGCGCGGAAAGCGCGGGGCCGGCGTCGGAGTCCGGGCCGGATTCAGGCAGCCGACTAGACAGAAGCCCTTGTGAGGGGTGGCGGGGGCCCTAAGTGTACCACACTAAAGATGGCGGCTCGACCGGAAGTGGCTTCTGCCAGCACCCAAGATGGCGGCGAAGGGCGGAAGTGTCGTCACTGCCACACTAAAGATGGCGGTCGTGTGCACTGTTTTCTGACCTTCTCAATATGGCGGCAGGGAAGGCCCCCACCCCCCACCCCCCCCAAGCTGCGTCTATTCGACTGCCTGAACGCGACGCCGACGCCGACGCCAGCCCAGCGCTTGCACACAATTTTCTGAGGCGTTTCCCGCTACGCGGACACCGACTGTGGGGTCAGCGGCGCCTGGGGCAGGCGGGAGCATTCAGGCAGTCGAATAGACGGACGGGGGGGGGGGGGGGTCCTTCCGGCCGCCATCTTGAGAAGGTCGAATAGCCACATCGGTGCGGTACCGGTGACTTCCGCCCTTCTTCGCCAGGAGCGCCAATGGCGGGGAGCCCGGGGAGCAGCGCTGCCGGGCCGGGGGCACCGGGGCGGGTGCTCCGGGCTCGGAGGTGAGCGGGGAACGGGGACAGCCCCGAGCGGACGGTGGGGGCCGCGGGGGATCGGTATTCCGGCACAGGGATGAGTGTTCCGGCACAGGGGCGGCTGTCCCGGCCCAGGGATGCGTTCATGGACTGTCTAATAATATTATTTAACGATCGTGCAAGGAGATCTGTATAAAAAAATCCTCCGTGGTCATCCTTCTCCCAGCCCCGCTGTGTTTTCAGGATCTTGGGGGAAGAGTTTGGGTCTGAACAAGGCTCTCGGGCACAGGGTGGGATTCTTGGGGTGCAGGGCCAGGATTTGGACTCGATGCTCCCTGTGGGTCCCTTGCAGCCCAGGAAATGCTGCGATCCTGTGCCTCTGAGGGTGAAATAAAGGGGAGCGGTGGGGTTTGTGCCCGCTGTGTTCACGGCCCCGCCGGCTCAGGGCGGCTTAAAGGCGCAGCTGCCCCGAGACAGCGGGACCGGCCGGGGCTGCTCGCTCCCGGTGCTGCCGCCTCGTGGGGAGAGCCCGGCACTGCAGCCCGCGCAGGCGCTGGACCACGGGATGGGCGTGGAACAGCAGCGCAGGGGATGCTGAGGCAGCCCAGGGAATGCTGCGGTCCCAGGGAAGGCTGAGGCGTCCCCTGCCCGGGGCACTCGGCAGCAAACCCCTGATGTTGAGCAGAAAAAGGGAAGTTCTGGGTTAGTGGGAGGAGGTTTCTGGAATGGAGCTGGGACAGGTGCTGATCCACGCATGGAATCACGGGCTGGTTTGGCTTGGAAGGGACCACCAGGATCATTTACACTCTGTTTGTTGTCTGATTGCACAGCGAAGAACATCCAGAACTGCCGCCTCACCCTCACGGACAGCAGGAATGTCTTCCATAGCTCTTGTTTTGGAATGGGAATGGCTGTTGGGAGCTCTGGCAGGACCAGGTAAGAAGAGAAATGGGATCATTGTGGCTGCTGCTGGAGGTGGTTTTCTGCTTTCCGGCTGTTCTTCTCATTGATCCTTTCACAGCAGTGTTCTAGGGCACATTTGAGGGTAATTCCAGGAATCTGAAACCAGATAAAAACTGGTGGGGAAAAAATGTGAACGTGATCCATTTCTGGTAGTTCCAAGCTTCTCCCACAACACCGTTCCAGGGGAAAGCTGATAAAAGGGTAAAGATGCAGAGGAACAAGTGCTGTAAAGCCCCCTGGCGCTCTGAGAGAGCAAACCTTCCAGTAGTCCCAGCAGATCTCTTGGAGAAAGTGTGGGATCGCAAGGTTTTCCAGGAAAGCAAAACAAGGGTGGAGATGAGGGAATAGGCTTCCAGTTCTTCCTTGAGCTGAAAGCCTGGGGGAATTGAGAGGGGCCACAAGAACTGTTTGTGTAGGCAAATGGGAGTTTGGGGGCTGAATCTGAGTTTCCCTCTGGGGCATTTTTGAGGGAAAAGCTGAGGTGCTGTTTAAGGGAGAGAATGCAGATTTTTGGGGTGGAAAAGGTTGAATCAATATTGTAGAGGAAGTAAAACGCTGGGGGTAAAAGTGGATGCAATGTGGAGGGGACAGATTGAATATTTTGGAGGCAAAATGGGGAACTGAGTAGTGGAGAGATGGGGAACATTTTGGAGGCAACACTTGACAAACTCTCTGGGGTGGAGAACGACCACATTGAGGGAAAAATGAGGTGATGAGCAGTGGGCACGTAGGGAAGGTCGTGGGGGTAAATCTTGAGAAAAGCCCCGTGGTATTCAAGAAATCCTTGGTAGCAGGACTGAGGAATTCAGTGGTGGAAAAATAGGGGAATTTTGCGGGGGTAAAACTTAAAAGATCTAAGAGTTGAGAGTGTGTGTTTTTAGGTAGAAAGGATGTCTTGTTGAAGTTGGGCGTCTGGATTGTGGCATTTATGGATCCAGAAAGTAGAAGATAAAGGAGACTCCCAAAGCCTCGGTAGCTGTGTTAAGAAATCTGTCCCAGGGAAGAAAGGTACCTAAACCTCCTAGAAGTAGGGACTAATTAGCATGGGAAGGGGAAAACCCACCCCCAGTGGGAGAGAGCACGCCGGGTAAGGGAAGAGAAGGATGCCCTTAAGAAGAAGTAGGGAAGGTGAATTTCTCGGCTTGCTGAAATGTATCAGAAAGTTTGGAATCTGGGTCTGTGTGGAGGCCGGGATTTTCTCGGCCATATGCAGAGCCCAGCACTAGGAATAAAGGAATTCCAGGCTTTACAACGCCAAAAATGCAGTACCAGAGAGTTCTGTTATCCCAAGGACTTGGGGGATACTTGGCAAAAATTTCCGGGGGCCCAGGCTGGACCGAGCTTTTAACGCTCCCCGGATCCACGGGATCGGGGATTCCAGCGTGCCCTGCACGGGTTTTTTCAGGGAAGTCCCAAATCCGTGTGAGCACGAAGCAGAATCCCCTGGGAGCTGTGAAGGCAACAGGATATTTCTTGGGAATTTTGAAGGGTTGGGTGAGTCCTCAGTGTTAGGTTGGAATGAACGCAAATTGTCCGGGAGTTGCTGGTTTGGGGATGGCCGGGTCTGGGTTTGGATTTGTGGGCACCGAGTGTTCCTTGTGTCAGCTTTAGGTCTTCTGGATTGGTGGGAATTGTCAGAGAAAAGAGAAGGCAATTGAAATGCGGAGCTCCATTCCCGGAGAAATGGTCAGGATGGGAGAGGGAAGGCTGTGGAGCTGCTGGGAGCTCGTGGAGAACGAAAGGATCTGAGGCCTGGAGGCAAAAGCTGTGGAACAAAGCCTGAAAAGGGTGTGGGGTGGGGCGGGAGGGGGAGGAGGGCACCGTGGTGGGGGGAAAGAGGGAAAGGATCCCGGCTACGGGAATCCAGCAGGGACCAGGAGAGGATCATTTTCCATCCACTGCTCTCAGTGGAATCCTAATAAGGACGGTGGAAGGGAAATGATTCGTTTGTTCTTAGGTTTGGAATGAAAGGTGCTCTTGCAGAGGGGACTATTGACCTGTTAAAATTCTGTTGGATACAGGAAAAGAGGGAGGAAGCAAGCAGCTGGGGAATGAAGGGGTGGATTTTTTGGTGGATACAGGGAAAGACACGGGAAGGGGCTCTCAAGTAAAATACACCTCACGGGCAGCACCAGGAGAAGCCTCAAGTGCCCTTTTTTTCCAAGCTCTGGCATTCCAGAGGAGTAAGCAGTGGTCAGCCCATCACTTTCTGTATTCCTTGGATGCCCAGTGCTTTGTTGGGAAGAGATAATATTTGGAAATGAACAAATCCGGGGATGTAATTTCCTGATAGTAAAGCCCCAGAGAGCCTGGTTTTGATATCCTTCCAGCACCCAAACGCAGCAGAGGGAATCCTGGCGGAGCTGGAAAACGCTGTTGCTCCGTCGGTGGAATTCCTGGGAACTGGAAAGCAGCAGAAGCAGCAAGAACAGAGTTGGAAGCAGGCTCCAGCCGGGTAAGGCAGACACCAAATCCTTTGGAACTGGGCAGGGGTGGGAAGAATGAATTCTTACATTTGTAGCCCAGGGATTCCTGAGCAGGATCCCGGCAGGGAAGACTGCAGGGATCAGGCTGGGGCCTGATCGCAGCTGGGGGCAGCGAGCCTTGAAATTGGCTGAAGGGAAGAAAGAGGGATCCTTTGAGCACAAGGATCAGGTGTCAAATGCGGAGATGGCATCAGACAATTCCTCGGGAGGGTTTAGTTCCTGGGCCAAATCGATCTGCTGCCTTGTGAAGGAGCTCAGAGACCTGGGAAGAGCCCAAGCAACGCAGGGAATGCACCGGCAGATAAAAGTGCCGGGGAACGGTTGGGGAAAAGCATCCGAACAGGGGGCCTCGTTTTGTACAGGGACGGTACAAAAAATTGTCCGAAAGAATAGGAATGGAATGGGATTTTACGTATTCCTCGGAGGCCACAATCCAGTGGGAAGGCTGAGAGAAAGAAACAAGGCCTAAAAAGGCAGATGAGCCAAATCTGCCCAAAGCCTCCAATGGCCACATTCCCTGGCACTGCTGAGGACTTCAGCCAAGCTCCAAGCAAAAGGTGAGCCCCTGATTTTGGTGCCAAGGGAAACTCCAAGTTAAGAATGATCCAAATATGAAGCGCTTCTCACAAAACTCAGCTTTGTAAACCTTTATTTGGGCTAAAAAAGAAAAGATGGGAATGCCCTTGGCAGAAAAGCAGCTGTGAGGCACAGCAGGCTTCAAATGCCTGTCAGCAGGAGCTCCAGGAGAAACGGCTGCTGGCTCCGGGCATCCTGGGCTTTCCAGGCAGGTTTTGTAGCGGATTGCAAGGCAGTTTTCCTGCCTCTGGGGGGTGGCACCTGCATCCCGCTGGAAAGGGAAAATGTGGAGAGAGGGGCAAGCGGGAAGACGGTTGCTGATGTGTGTCCTTGGATTGCAGTTCCTCCCGGTGAGTCTGTGCTGCTGGAAGTTTGAAGGAGATCAGTCCTGGAGTACGTGTGGGTTCACCTGTGGGGTTTGGGAGCGACGCCGGACATGAAATTCCAGGGATGTTCCCTTTGCTGGAGTGAGAAGCAGTGGAAGCACTTTGCTGTCTGCTTCTTCATCGCCTTCGCCTCGGTCCCCTGGGGCTCCAGGTAATCCCCTCTCACCTTTGCTTTTCCAAGGGTCTCTAAATGAGGGCTTGAGCTTTGGTGTAGCTCCCTTTACAGGGAAGATCTGTTCCAGGAAAGGTCTCCTGGTCTGGACCGATGGCGTTGCAGGAAGAGCAGGAAACCCCGCAGCTCCTGTGGCTCCCTCATCCGATTTGCCTGCAGGCAGCAGCAAGGATCATTCCCAAGTGTCATCCCCTGGCTCCATGACTCGGTGAGGTTGTGTTCCCCCAAAGGCCAGGGGCCGCTTTGTTTTGCGGCTCACGAAAGTCCAGCTCGGTGGTGCTGGGTTTGGTTTTTGTGTGTAATGAAGGCACTAAAAAATTCCCCTCCTTCACTGGCACAGCCCTGGAGTGGGAGCAGATTCCCCTTATCCCGCAGTTATCCCGCTCCTGCCCTGGATCCCTGCGGTGCCGTGTGTTCTCCAAGCTCACAGCACTGCTGGCTCGAGACAAGAAAAACAATCCCTGTTCCTTCTCTTCTCCGTCCTTGATGTTCCCAGGCCCTGCATCTCCCTGGCTATTCCCTGTGGGAGTCTTCATCTCCATCCCACCTTATCCCGATCAGGTAAGGGTCTGAGACGTGTTTAGCAGCAAATGCATTCCTGTGAAGAAAGCCAAGAGCAAAGAGCATCCAGATGCAGAGAAGTCTTTAGAAAAGCGTTCCAGACGTGCAAATGAGGGATGTGTCTTCCTGCATCTCCTGTTGTTTTTCTCTGTCGCGTTTTGGAAGGGTTTCTCTCAGTGATTTCCTGCAGTCCAGGTGCGTCCCTTCTTTTGTCCAAATCCAGTGCCAGAGGATCGAACAACTGACGAGTGGGGCCTGGGATGAAAACGGTTCTCCTAAAATGAGGGAAACAATGCTAGAAGAGAAATGAGCATCCTTTTAATGCCTGGAATAAAAATGCTGGAAAAGGGCACTTTTTATTTGATATGGTGTCATTCTCCTTTTTTTTTCCATAGCTAAAACTCCACGGTGAGCAATCAGAGCAGAAATAGGAAATGCAGGAGTCTTGGATTCCACAGTGGGATTAACTTCCCTTTTCTGCTCTCTTTCAGGACAGGAAAAACCACTGAACTCGCCCCATCTTTGGGACCAAGAGCTTTGGTGTTGGAGTAGGCAAAGCCAGCTAGGGCCCCCCTTGTCCTGCCCATGGTGTGGGTCAGGGACAGGCTCCTCTTCTCCTCTGTGCTGGGATGAACTGCCTAGGGAATGCTGTTTCTGACAGCCTGGTCCTAGCCCCGGCTACTGGAAATGGGCGGAGGTGAAGAGGCAAGTGCCAGAGTTGCTTGGGGATGATGGAATTGTGGTGTTTGGCTGCGCCCAGAGGGGCAGGTTGGGCATTTTTGTGTGTCTGAGGACCGGTTTGGGTGCTGGGGAGCCCGGGGAGCCGAGCTCTCAGTGCATTCCCAGCTCTCCCAGGGGTGGGAGCTGGTGCAGGGCTGGGTGACAGCCTCTGGTCGGGCTCGGGGCAGGCCCTGGCCCCGGCACAGACACGCTGGGGTGGTTTGGGGCCGCTTGGGGAGCCGTGGGTGGAAAATGAGGGATGGTGCTGGGCAGAGCGATCGGCCTGCGCTAGTGTCAGCGCAGCCGTGCAGGGCACTGGGATCTGGGTAAAGCACTGGCTCTCCTGGTGTTCTGGGATGCAAGGTCTGTATTTATCCATACATATTTATCCATACATATTTATCACTATATTTATCCATGGATTATCCATATATGTTTATCCATATACATTTATCCATATGTTTATCCACGTATGTACCCATGTATTTATCCCTATATTTACCCATGTATTTACCCAGGTATTTTATGAACACTCAAGTGCCATATCCATGTATTTTATGAGCACTTCCAGGGTTGGTGACTCCACCACTGCCCTGGGCAGCTGTTCCAGCGCTGGACAACCCTTCCCATGCTGGGCCAGGAGATGGATTCTGGAAATGCAGACTCTGAGGAGCTGGGGATTAAGGCAGCATTGGATTCCTTTATTCTCCCAGAAGGATAAAGGAGATTTATCCCCAGACGAACCAGAGGTGATCACACTGAGGTCATTAGTGGGATTTCTTCCTTACTCCCACAAATACCCACTGGGGTGACAGAGTTCCCTACAAGGGCGGTGTTGGAAGGAGCTGCTGGAATGTTTTGCTGTTTATTGGGATCCACAGGATGTTTGGTGTCTCTCAGAGCTGTTCCAGGCTTTCCACAGACCCAAACGCTCCTCACACTTCTCCTCAGAGTAGAGAGGTTTCCCAGAGTGCTGGTTTTTAATTTCAGATGCTGGGATAACGACACGGCTTCAGGAGGCAGGAGACTCATTGTGCTGTGCCTCAGTCCAGGCAGAGACAACCCCCAGCTAATAAAAACCTCTTTAAAGCACAAAAAGTCCCATTAAACTGATATTATAAAGGATGCAAATTGAAGCAGGCCTCAATCAGAAAGCAGCAGAATTTAATTCCCCCCCCTTGTCCATTTGCATGATGATCTCCTTCCTAATTGCCCATCTATGCTTTTCCCACAGAAGTGCTGTCCCGAGGTTGGAGATGGTTCCAGCTTTATGGAGCTTTGATCTTTATCTGGTTTTACTTTTTACAGAGCACAGAACCCGAGAGTGGCAACTGCTTTCCTCTTGTTCCTCCTGTGGCAGTGAACTGCTCTTCCCAAGGACGGCTGCAGGAATTCTCAGGCAGCATAACGTATGGAATGCCAGGCACGCTACAGAATTCCAGTGGGAGCAGCAGGAACTTCTGTTCTTTACTGGCAGGGCTGTGCCATGAAGGGGAGCTCGGAGATATTGGTCAGCTCAGGGAATGAGCCTGGCTCATGGTAAGGAAATTCACTGTGCAGTTACTTCGGGCCCTTCTCCTTCTCCTTCTCCTTCTCCTTCTCCTTCTCCTTCTCCTTCTCCTTCTCCTTCTCCTTCTCCTTCTCCTTCTCCTTCTCCTTCTCTCCTTCTCCTTCTCCTTCTCCTTCTCCTTCTCCTTCTCCCTCTCTTCCCAACACCAGTTCCAGACCTCAGTATAATCCATGTTCCCACAGCCTGACCTTGCAGTTTTCCCAGTTTAGCAGCCCCAGCCACACTTGCAGCCTCTCTGTCTGGACTTTGTCTTGCTGAAATCTCCCTTTGTTGATCCTTTGCTGCCTCACCTTTTATCCAGCAATAACGTGCAGTGGGTGGAAGCTTCTCAGAATTCCCTCCCTGTTCCACTGGAAACATTCCCAAGTGGAAGCAGCTGCACTGCCCATCAGCACTTGCCTGCTTTTAGGGGTGGTTGAGGCATGAAGGATGCAACAAATGGAGTTGGCTCCAAGGGGATTAAATGCTCCCCCTGAGGCTGCTCAGAGAGCTGGAGCTGAGGAATCCGGGTGGGAATCACTGCAGGAAAAAGGAAGGAAAAGAGAGCAGAGGAACAGGGATGCAATTCCAACCTCTCCAAGGACTGGGATGGGCACATTCACCATCACCATTTAATGTAGACACGATTTCTTCTTTGCCTCTGGCTGCCAGGAGCAGGATGAGCAGTTTAATGAGTTTAAATAGTGAATAGTTTAATTAGCTGGAAGAGACTGGATCAATAGCTGCTTAAACAAACAACTGGATCCCTGTTTCCAAGCTTGGATGTAGTTTTGGAAGGTTCCCGGCAATTTGGCAGGGATTAGTGATGCTGAGAATGTGCTTTTTTGTGGGTTTGGGGCTTTTACTCCTGTTCACGTGGCTGCTTTTTCTTGTTGAGTGGCAAACAGGAGGGAAAGAGCAACCACGGAAGGAATTCCACTCTTGCTGCTTCAAGGGATGGATCAGGAAGGGAACAGGCTGCAGGGAATTTGGAGTGCAAACTGAGATCTCTCCGATATTTTCGGCTCAGTCAGTCCATCAGTGCTTGGTAGCTGTTTAGGCCACGTGCAAGGTGAATGATGGTGCACATGGCAGAGCTGCTGGTGGCTCCTTCCCCTGCCCGGCTGTCAGTCACCCTGCAGGGTGCTGGAGCAGCGTGCCAGAGGCCGTGGATCCTATGGATCCCATGGATCCCAGGGGCGTGATCAGGAGCCTGGGCCTGCTGGCCACTCCTTGCTCTCTCTTACCCTGATTTTTCAGCTCTGCAGCGAATCCAGCTTGAGTTTTTCAACCCCCTAGAAACCCAGGGACCTTTCATGTCTGTTCTCAGATCTGGGATTTAAATCCAGCCCTTATCAAAGCACCCCGTGACCAGGCAGGCCCTGAATCCCAGCAGGGATCTGATAAAGAGGGACCTGACATCCTAAAGAAACCCTTTGAAATCCTGCTGGGATTGATTTGTATCCATAATGGAGCCCCGAGCTCTCTGCCAGGGAGAGATGAAGCTGCTCCTTTGCTTTATTATCCTCAGGCCCTTCCCAGCTTTGAGGGAAATTCAGTCCCTCTTCAAGCCCCAAAATCATGGAAAAGCTCCTTTGTATCCTCTCCACAGCCCCTACGTGGATTAATCAACTTTTTATTTGATATGGTGTCATTCTCCTTTTTTTTCCATGGCTAAAACTCCACGGTGAGCAATCAGAGCAGAAATAGGAAATGCAGGAGTCTTGGATTCCACAGTGGGATTAACTTCCCTTTTCTGCTCTCTTTCAGGACAGGAAAAACCACTGAACTCGCCCCATCTTTGGGACCAAGAGCTTTGGTGCTGGAGTAGGCAAAGCCAGCTAGGGCCCCCCTTGTCCTGCCCATGGTGTGGGTCAGGGACAGGCTCCTCTTCTCCTCTGCGCTGGGATGAACTGCCTAGGGAATGCTATTTCTGACAGCCCGGTCCTAGCCCCGGCTACTGGAAATGGGCGGAGGTGAAGAGGCAAGTGCCAGAGTTGCTTGGGGATGATGGAATTGTGGTGTTTGGCTGTGCCCAGAGGGGCAGGTTGGGCATTTCTGTGTGTCTGAGGACCGGTTTGGGTGCTGGGGAGCCCGGGGAGCCGAGCTCTCAGTGCATTCCCAGCTCACCCGGGGGTGGGAGCTGGTGCAGGGCTGGGTGACAGCCTCTGGTCGGGCTCGGGGCAGGCCCTGGCCCCGGCACAGACACGCTGGGGTGGTTTGGGGACGCTTGGGGAGCAATGGGAAGAAAATGAGGGATGGTGCTGGGTGGAGCAATCCGCCTGTGCTCGTGTCAGCGCAGTCGTGCAGGGCACTGGGATCTGGGTAAAACACCGGCTCTCCTGGTGTTCAGGGATGCAAGGTCTGAGGGACTGGATTTACTTGGGGTTTTCCAGGACAGCAGGAAGAAGAGGAAATGTGGTGCCAGAGGTGCATCCCATCAGGTTGCATTTCCCTCTTTCCCATTTCCATTTCCTCCTCAGTGCAGGTGTCCCCTGCAGCCCATGAGCACGGGGCCGGTGACAGCTCCCTGTCAGTAGAGGGATTCCTTATGGAACAAGGGCATATGATACCCCTGGAAAGACTGGACACTGCAGGGTTGCTGAGGAAAAGCTCCTGAACAGGCCCCTGACTGCAGGCAGCCCTGAGAGTCCTTGGCAAGGTATACAGCTGCCCGGCTCCCCCTCTGATTAGAGTCCATCTAGAGGGACTGGGCATGAATCTTTTCAAAAGTAGATATAAGTTGGCATAGTTGAACAATAAAGGGAGAAGGATACTTAATCGTATCGGTGTACGTGTCGTTTATGCGGCCAGCTCTCCGGACTCGGTCCTAACACCTGTCCTCCTCCTGTGCCCCTTTTGTTGGACAAGTCTCAAATGGCAACACACATTCCCAAAGCCTGTCTGCTTCCTTAAATCCATGGACCAGCTAGTGCTGTCACTGAACAGCTGAAATGAGCTTTCAGAGCCTATAAACTAGCAGGAGTGACAAACAAATGGATTTGAATCTGGAAATGGGTGAGGTCCACCCACCCACTGCTGCTGATGCAGAGACTGGGGCTCAGGGCATCTGTGCAGCCCTTCCCTTTGGCACTGATCCTGCACTGGAATGTTGTGTTGCTGCCAAACTGGGCCTCAAACCAGAAGAAGGTAAGCCCTGACCATTTGCCCCTGACCCTGGCACACCCACAGTGTGTTATCTGGAGCGTGTGCCTCAGCTGGTGTCACTTGAGTTTCACCAGAGTTGCAAGTTGGCTCCTGCTCTGGGCGATTGCGAGTGACCATCGCATCAGTTCTGCACTAAACACCGTTTAGCCAGACCCAGAGATTTGGCCACATAGTGACTTCTGAACAGAAAATCAGAATGCAGGAAAAGTGCCAGGACCACGGCCGGGCCCGGGTACAGCACGGTCTTTGTGGGTCACTGTCACTCCACTCTTACAGTCTCTCCTCATCTTTCTTGTGGGCTCCCTTCAGGTACAGGAGCCATTGCTCACTGGTGTTTTTGACTATTCTCTGTCAAGGAAAGGAGTTGAATTTCCTTATCAAATCTAATATATCCCATCTGGAGCACTAACTGAATTAGATAATTGGATAATTAGTTAATTAGCCAATTTTTCGGCGCGCACACACACCACCCACACCTATCACTCATCCTAAGCTCTACCCCCCATTCATCGCAGGCTCCCACCCCACACACATGTGTCACGCCCCCCCGTCCCCGGCCCCGATCACCGCCCTCGCCGCGCGCGTCACGCCGCCCCGCCCCCGGCCCCGGCCCCGGCCGCGCCGCGCGCGTCACGACTCTCCGCCCCGGCTCCACCCCCGCCGCGCGCGTCACGCCGCTCCGCCCCTGGCACCGCCCCCGCCTCGCGCGTCACGACGCTCCGCCCCGGCACCGCCCCCGCCGCGCGCGTCACGACGCTCCGCCCCCGCCGCGTGCGTCACGACGCTCCGCCCCCGCCTCGCGCGTCACGACGCTCCGCCCCCGGCTCCGCCCGCGCCTCGCGCGTCACGACGCTCCGCCCCCGGCACCGCCCCCGCCGCGAGCGTCACGACGCTCCGCCCCCGGCACCGCCCCCGCCGCGCGCGTCACGACGCTCCGCCCCCGGCACCGCCCCCGCCGCGAGCGTCACGACGCTCCGCCCCCGGCACCGCCCCCGCCGCGAGCGTCACGACGCTCCGCCCCCGGCACCGCCCCCGCCGCGAGCGTCACGACGCTCCGCCCCCGGCACCGCCCCCGCCGCGAGCGTCACGACGCTCCGCCCCCGCCGCGCGCGTCACGACGCTCCGCCCCCGGCACCGCCCCCGCCGCGCGCGTCACGACGCTCCGCCCCCGCCGCGCGCGTCACGACGCTCCGCCCCCGGCACCGCCCCCGCCGCGCGCGTCACGACGCTCCGCCCCCGCCTCGCGCGTCACGACGCTCCGCCCCCGGCTCCGCCCGCGCCGCGCGCGTCACGACGCTCCGCCCCTTCCCTCGCGCGCAATGTAGCCCCGCCCCTCTCCCCTCACGGCGCTTCCCGCCTCCGGCACCACTCCCGCGCCAGTCCCGCGCCGCTCCTGCACCTGCCGCCATCCGGAGCCCACCGGTCCGGCACCCGCCGCCGCCTGCAGCCACGCGCCAGCCCCCCGTGAGCCGCCGCCGTCCCCCCGCCGGTCCCGCACCGCTCCGCCTCCTCACACCGCCCCACCGCACCTCCCCGCCGCCCGCCGCTCCCCCCTCCCGCCATTGTGGGTCCCCTCAAGGTATCCCCCGCCCCGTGCCGCCCGCGGGTCCCTTCAGGGCAGCCCCCGCCGCCTCACGGCACCTCTTCCCGACATTGCGGCTCCCCTCAGGGTACCCTCCACCCCTTGCCGCCCGCGGCTCCCCTCAGGGCAGCCCCCGCCGCCTCACGGCACCTCTTCCCGACATTGCGGCTCCCCTCAGGGTACCCTCCACCCCTTGCCGCCCGCGGCTCCCCTCAGGGCAGCCCCCGCCGCCTCACGGCACCCCTTCCCGCCATTGCGGCTCCCCTCAGGGTACCCTCCACCCCTTCCCGCCTCACGGCCCCTCTTCCCGCCGTTGCGTCTCCCCTCAGGGCGCCCCCCCCGCAAGCCCCCCCCTTCCCGCTATTTATGCACCACCCCACAGCACCCCTCAGGCCACCATTTTAGCCCACCCAGCCGCAGCAGGCAGAACCCCCAGCACCAGGAGAACACCGCAGCCCCCATGGAAGGACAACACCCACACAAAAAAGGTTAGAAAAACACACAGAGGGTGGCAGCCAAGGAGGGACACTGCAGGGGGACACAATTAAGGCCGAGAGCCCAGGGGGACATTCCAGGGGGATATAATAAAGGCCAAGAGCCCAAGGAGGAGGCAGCAGGAGAACATAATAAAGGCCAAGAGCCCAGGGGGAGTCCAGGGAATAAAGAGAAAGGGCTCAAAAATCACACACTACACAACAAACACAAGGGGTATGACACACAAGCCCTGTTGCCTAAACCTAACCTTAACCAGGACCCCAAACAACAGCCCTTTCTCCCTAAAAGCAGCCACAGGCAGCAGCCCTCCCCACAGCTGGAGGCAATCACCCTGAATGCTGAGCCCATGTCAGCACCCTCCCCACAGCTGGAGGTAATAATCCCAAATGCTGGGCCCATGCCAGCACCCTCCCCAGAGCTGGAGGTAATAATCCCAAATGCCGAGCCTATGGCAGCACCCTCCCCACAGCTGGAGGCAACAGTTCCAAATGCTGAGCCAATGCCAGCAGCCTCCCCACCTAACCCTAATCCCAAACCCTAACCCCTAGCCCCCTAGCCCTGACCCTGACCACAACCCTAACCCCCAACCTTAACCCAACCCCCTAACACTAGCCCTAGCCCCAGCGCTAGCCCAGACCCTAACCCTATAGCCCCAATACCAATACAACAGCAGAACCCCAGCACCAGGACCGCAGCAGGAATCCACCACACAAGGGACAACGCACGCAGGCCAGAGAACAGCAGGTAAGGTCCAGGGGCCAAGGGGTACAGTAGTACATAGGCTGGAGGGGGCAGAGGACCAGCAGCCAGTGCCACATTAGGTACCACACACCACCATCAGGAGTAGAAGCCAGGCTAGGGTCAGGGGTGCAGGGTAGGAGGCAAGGCCAGGGTCACAGGCCAGGGCCACAAGCACAGGTCAGGGTCATGGCTTAGGGCCAGGGTCACAGGCTAGGGCCACAGACCAGAGTCACAGGTTAGGGATAGAGCCACAGGTAAGAGCCAGGGCCACGGGCCAGGGGCCAGGGTCAGAGCCAGGACCAGGAGATAGGGGCCAAGGGCCAGGAGCTAGGGGCATAGGGTTAGGGGCCAGGGGTGCAGGGTCAGAGGCATAGGCCCAGGGGGGTAGGGCCAGGAGCATAGAGCCAGGGGCTAG
>NW_028120773.1:0-7500 GCF_965178545.1 Coloeus monedula | reverse complement strand
TTAGGGTTAGGGTTAGGGTTAGGGTTAGGGTTAGGGTTAGGGTTAGGGTTAGGGTTAGGGTTAGGGTTAGGGTTAGGGTTAGGGTTAGGGTTAGGGTTAGGGTTAGGGTTAGGGTTAGGGTTAGGGTTAGGGTTAGGGTTAGGGTTAGGGTTAGGGTTAGGGTTAGGGTTAGGGTTAGGGTTAGGGTTAGGGTTAGGGTTAGGGTTAGGGTTAGGGTTAGGGTTAGGGTTAGGGTTAGGGTTAGGGTTAGGGTTAGGGTTAGGGTTAGGGTTAGGGTTAGGGTTAGGGTTAGGGTTAGGGTTAGGGTTAGGGTTAGGGTTAGGGTTAGGGTTAGGGTTAGGGTTAGGGTTAGGGTTAGGGTTAGGGTTAGGGTTAGGGTTAGGGTTAGGGTTAGGGTTAGGGTTAGGGTTAGGGTTAGGGTTAGGGTTAGGGTTAGGGTTAGGGTTAGGGTTAGGGTTAGGGTTAGGGTTAGGGTTAGGGTTAGGGTTAGGGTTAGGGTTAGGGTTAGGGTTAGGGTTAGGGTTAGGGTTAGGGTTAGGGTTAGGGTTAGGGTTAGGGTTAGGGTTAGGGTTAGGGTTAGGGTTAGGGTTAGGGTTAGGGTTAGGGTTAGGGTTAGGGTTAGGGTTAGGGTTAGGGTTAGGGTTAGGGTTAGGGTTAGGGTTAGGGTTAGGGTTAGGGTTAGGGTTAGGGTTAGGGTTAGGGTTAGGGTTAGGGTTAGGGTTAGGGTTAGGGTTAGGGTTAGGGTTAGGGTTAGGGTTAGGGTTAGGGTTAGGGTTAGGGTTAGGGTTAGGGTTAGGGTTAGGGTTAGGGTTAGGGTTAGGGTTAGGGTTAGGGTTAGGGTTAGGGTTAGGGTTAGGGTTAGGGTTAGGGTTAGGGTTAGGGTTAGGGTTAGGGTTAGGGTTAGGGTTAGGGTTAGGGTTAGGGTTAGGGTTAGGGTTAGGGTTAGGGTTAGGGTTAGGTTAGGGTTAGGGTTAGGGTTAGGGTTAGGGTTAGGGTTAGGGTTAGGGTTAGGGTTAGGGTTAGGGTTAGGGTTAGGGTTAGGGTTAGGGTTAGGGTTAGGGTTAGGGTTAGGGTTAGGGTTAGGGTTAGGGTTAGGGTTAGGGTTAGGGTTAGGGTTAGGGTTAGGGTTAGGGTTAGGGTTAGGGTTAGGGTTAGGGTTAGGGTTAGGGTTAGGGTTAGGGTTAGGGTTAGGGTTAGGGTTAGGGTTAGGGTTAGGGTTAGGGTTAGGGTTAGGGTTAGGGTTAGGGTTAGGGTTAGGGTTAGGGTTAGGGTTAGGGTTAGGGTTAGGGTTAGGGTTAGGGTTAGGGTTAGGGTTAGGGTTAGGGTTAGGGTTAGGGTTAGGGTTAGGGTTAGGGTTAGGGTTAGGGTTAGGGTTAGGGTTAGGGTTAGGGTTAGGGTTAGGGTTAGGGTTAGGGTTAGGGTTAGGGTTAGGGTTAGGGTTAGGGTTAGGGTTAGGGTTAGGGTTAGGGTTAGGGTTAGGGTTAGGGTTAGGGTTAGGGTTAGGGTTAGGGTTAGGGTTAGGGTTAGGGTTAGGGTTAGGGTTAGGGTTAGGGTTAGGGTTAGGGTTGGGTTAGGGTTAGGGTTAGGGTTAGGGTTAGGGTTAGGGTTAGGGTTAGGGTTAGGGTTAGGGTTAGGGTTAGGGTTAGGGTTAGGGTTAGGGTTAGGGTTAGGGTTAGGGTTAGGGTTAGGGTTAGGGTTAGGGTTAGGGTTAGGGTTAGGGTTAGGGTTAGGGTTAGGGTTAGGGTTAGGGTTAGGGTTAGGGTTAGGGGTTAGGGTTAGGGTTAGGGTTAGGGTTAGGGTTAGGGTTAGGGTTAGGGTTAGGGTTAGGGTTAGGGTTAGGGTTAGGTTAGGGTTAGGGTTAGGGTTAGGGTTAGGGTTAGGGTTAGGGTTAGGGTTAGGGTTAGGGTTAGGGTTAGGGTTAGGGTTAGGGTTAGGGTTAGGGTTAGGGTTAGGGTTAGGGTTAGGGTTAGGGTTAGGTTAGGGTTAGGGTTAGGGTTAGGGTTAGGGTTAGGGTTAGGGTTAGGGTTAGGGTTAGGGTTAGGGTTAGGGTTAGGGTTAGGGTTAGGGTTAGGGTTAGGGTTAGGGTTAGGGTTAGGGTTAGGGTTAGGGTTAGGGTTAGGTTAGGGTTAGGGTTAGGGTTAGGGTTAGGGTTAGGGTTAGGGGTTAGGGTTAGGGTTAGGGTTAGGGTTAGGGTTAGGGTTTAGGGTTAGGGTTAGGGTTAGGGTTAGGGTTAGGGTTAGGGTTAGGGTTAGGGTTAGGGTTAGGGTTAGGGTTAGGGTTAGGGTTAGGGTTAGGGTTAGGGTTAGGGTTAGGGTTAGGGTTAGGGTTAGGGTTAGGGTTAGGGTTAGGGTTAGGGTTAGGGTTAGGGTTAGGGTTAGGGTTAGGGTTAGGGTTAGGGTTAGGGTTAGGGTTAGGGTTAGGGTTAGGGTTAGGGTTAGGGTTAGGGTTAGGGTTAGGGTTAGGGGTTAGGGTTAGGGTTAGGGTTAGGGTTAGGGTTAGGGTTAGGGTTAGGGTTAGGGTTAGGGTTAGGGTTAGGGTTAGGGTTAGGGTTAGGGTTAGGGTTAGGGTTAGGGTTAGGGTTAGGGTTAGGGTTAGGGTTAGGGTTAGGGTTAGGGTTAGGGTTAGGGTTAGGGTTAGGGTTAGGGTTAGGGTTAGGGTTAGGGTTAGGGTTAGGGTTAGGGTTAGGGTTAGGGTTAGGGTTAGGGTTAGGGTTAGGGTTAGGGTTAGGGTTAGGGTTAGGGTTAGGGTTAGGGTTAGGGTTAGGGTTAGGGTTAGGGTTAGGGTTAGGGTTAGGGTTAGGGTTAGGGTTAGGGTTAGGTTAGGGTTAGGGTTAGGGTTAGGGTTAGGGTTAGGGTTAGGGTTAGGGTTAGGGTTAGGGTTAGGGTTAGGGTTAGGGTTAGGGTTAGGGTTAGGGTTAGGGTTAGGGTTAGGGTTAGGGTTAGGGTTAGGGTTAGGGTTAGGGTTAGGGTTAGGGTTAGGGTTAGGGTTAGGGTTAGGGTTAGGGTTAGGGTTAGGGTTAGGGTTAGGGTTAGGGTTAGGGTTAGGGTTAGGGTTAGGGTTAGGGTTAGGGTTAGGGTTAGGGTTAGGGTTAGGGTTAGGGTTAGGGTTAGGGTTAGGGTTAGGGTTAGGGTTAGGGTTAGGGTTAGGGTTAGGGTTAGGGTTAGGGTTAGGGTTAGGGTTAGGGTTAGGGTTAGGGTTAGGGTTAGGGTTAGGGTTAGGGTTAGGGTTAGGGTTAGGGTTAGGGGTTAGGGTTAGGGTTAGGGTTAGGGTTAGGGTTAGGGTTAGGGTTAGGGTTAGGGTTAGGGTTAGGGTTAGGGTTAGGGTTAGGGTTAGGGTTAGGGTTAGGGTTAGGGTTAGGGTTAGGGTTAGGGTTAGGGTTAGGGTTAGGGTTAGGGTTAGGGTTAGGGTTAGGGTTAGGGTTAGGGTTAGGGTTAGGGTTAGGGTTAGGGTTAGGGTTAGGGTTAGGGTTAGGGTTAGGGTTAGGGTTAGGGTTAGGGTTAGGGTTAGGGTTAGGGTTAGGGTTAGGGTTAGGGTTAGGGTTAGGGTTAGGGTAGGGTTAGGGTTAGGGTTAGGGTTAGGGTTAGGGTTAGGGTTAGGGTTAGGGTTAGGGTTAGGGTTAGGGTTAGGGTTAGGGTTAGGGTTAGGGTTAGGGTTAGGGTTAGGTTAGGGTTAGGGTTAGGGTTAGGGTTAGGGTTAGGGTTAGGGTTAGGGTTAGGGGTTAGGGTTAGGGTTAGGGTTAGGGTTAGGGTTAGGGTTAGGGTTAGGGTTAGGGTTAGGGTTAGGGTTAGGGTTAGGGTTAGGGTTAGGGTTAGGGTTAGGGTTAGGGTTAGGGTTAGGGTTAGGGTTAGGGTTAGGGTTAGGGTTAGGGTTAGGGTTAGGGTTAGGGTTAGGGTTGGTTAGGGTTAGGGTTAGGGTTAGGTGTTAGGGTTAGGGTTAGGGTTAGGGTTAGGGTTAGGGTTAGGGTTAGGGTTAGGGTTAGGGTTAGGGTTAGGGTTAGGGTTAGGGTTAGGGTTAGGGTTAGGGTTAGGGTTAGGGTTAGGGTTAGGGTTAGGGTTAGGGTTAGGGTTAGGGTTAGGGTTAGGGTTAGGGTTAGGGTTAGGGTTAGGGTTAGGGTTAGGGTTAGGGTTAGGGTTAGGGTTAGGGTTAGGGTTAGGGTTAGGGTTAGGGTTAGGGTTAGGGTTAGGGTTAGGGTTAGGGTTAGGGTTAGGGTTAGGGTTAGGGTTAGGGTTAGGGTTAGGGTTAGGGTTAGGGTTAGGGTTAGGGTTAGGGTTAGGGTTAGGGTTAGGGTTAGGGTTAGGGTTAGGGTTAGGGTTAGGGTTAGGGTTAGGGTTAGGGTTAGGGTTAGGGTTAGGGTTAGGGTTAGGGTTAGGGTTAGGGTTAGGGTTAGGGTTAGGGTTAGGGTTAGGGTTAGGGTTAGGGTTAGGGTTAGGGTTAGGGTTAGGGTTAGGGTTAGGGTTAGGGTTAGGGTTAGGGTTAGGGTTAGGGTTAGGGTTAGGGTTAGGGTTAGGGTTAGGGTTAGGGTTAGGGTTAGGGTTAGGGTTAGGGTTAGGGTTAGGGTTAGGGTTAGGGTTTGGGTTAGGGTTAGGGTTAGGGTTAGGGTTAGGGTTAGGGTTAGGGTTAGGGTTAGGGTTAGGGTTAGGGTTAGGGTTAGGGTTAGGGTTAGGGTTAGGGTTAGGGTTAGGGTTAGGGTTAGGGTTAGGGTTAGGGTTAGGGTTAGGGTTAGGGTTAGGGTTAGGGTTAGGGTTAGGGTTAGGGTTAGGTTAGGGTTAGGGTTAGGGTTAGGGTTAGGGTTAGGGTTAGGGTTAGGGTTAGGGTTAGGGTTAGGGTTAGGGTTAGGGTTAGGGTTAGGGTTAGGGTTAGGGTTAGGGTTAGGGTAGGGTTAGGGTTAGGGTTAGGGTTAGGGTTAGGGTTAGGGTTAGGGTTAGGGTTAGGGTTAGGGTTAGGGTTAGGGTTAGGGTTAGGGTTAGGGTTAGGGTTAGGGTTAGGGTTAGGGTTAGGGTTAGGGTTAGGGTTAGGGTTAGGGTTAGGGTTAGGGTTAGGGTTAGGGTTAGGGTTAGGGTTAGGGTTAGGGTTAGGGTTAGGTTAGGGTTAGGGTTAGGGTTAGGGTAGGGTTAGGGTTAGGGTTAGGGTTAGGGTTAGGGTTAGGGTTAGGGTTAGGGTTAGGGTTAGGGTTAGGGTTAGGGTTAGGGTTAGGGTTAGGGTTAGGGTTAGGGTTAGGGTTAGGGTTAGGGTTAGGGTTAGGGTTAGGGTTAGGGTTAGGGTTAGGTAGGGTTAGGGTTAGGTTAGGGTTAGGGTTAGGGTTAGGGTTAGGGTTAGGGTTAGGGTTAGGGTTAGGGTTAGGGTTAGGGTTAGGGTTAGGGTTAGGGTTAGGGTTAGGGTTAGGGTTAGGGTTAGGGTTAGGGTTAGGGTTAGGGTTAGGGTTAGGGTTAGGGTTAGGGTTAGGGTTAGGGTTAGGGTTAGGGTTAGGGTTAGGGTTAGGGTTAGGGTTAGGGGTTAGGGTTAGGGTTAGGGTTAGGGTTAGGGTTAGGGTTAGGGTTAGGTTAGGGTTAGGGTTAGGGTTAGGGTTAGGGTTAGGGTTAGGGTTAGGGTTAGGGTTAGGGTTAGGGTTAGGGTTAGGGTTAGGGTTAGGGTTAGGGTTAGGGTTAGGGTTAGGGTTAGGGTTAGGGTTAGGGTTAGGGTTAGGGTTAGGGTTAGGGTTAGGGTTAGGGTTAGGGTTAGGGTTAGGGTTAGGGTTAGGGTTAGGGTTAGGGTTAGGGTTAGGGTTAGGGTTAGGGTTAGGGTTAGGGTTAGGGTTAGGGTTAGGGTTAGGGTTAGGGTTAGGGTTAGGGTTAGGGTTAGGGTTAGGGTTAGGGTTAGGTTAGGGTTAGGGTTAGGGTTAGGGTTAGGGTTAGGGTTAGGGAGGGTTAGGGTTAGGGTTAGGGTTAGGGTTAGGGTTAGGGTTAGGGTTAGGGTTAGGGTTAGGGTTAGGGTTAGGGTTAGGGTTAGGGTTAGGGTTAGGGTTAGGGTTAGGGTTAGGGTTAGGGTTAGGGTTAGGGTTAGGGTTAGGGTTAGGGTTAGGGTTAGGGTTAGGGTTAGGTTAGGGTTAGGGTTAGGGTTAGGGTTAGGGTTAGGGTTAGGGTTAGGGTTAGGGTTAGGGTTAGGGTTAGGGTTAGGGTTAGGGTTAGGGTTAGGGTTAGGGTTAGGGTTAGGGTTAGGGTTAGGGTTAGGGTTAGGGTTAGGGTTAGGGTTAGGGTTAGGGTTAGGGTTAGGGTTAGGGTTAGGGTTAGGGTTAGGGTTAGGGTTAGGGTTAGGGTTTGGGTTAGGGTTAGGGTTAGGGTTAGGGTTAGGGTTAGGGTTAGGGTTAGGGTTAGGGTTAGGGTTAGGGTTAGGGTTAGGGTTAGGGTTAGGGTTAGGGTTAGGGTTAGGGTTAGGGTTAGGGTTAGGGTTAGGGTTAGGGTTAGGGTTAGGGTTAGGGTTAGGGTTAGGGTTAGGGTTAGGGTTAGGGTTAGGGTTAGGGTTAGGGTTAGGGTTAGGGTTAGGGTTAGGGTTAGGGTTAGGGTTAGGGTTAGGGTTAGGGTTAGGGTTAGGGTTAGGGTTAGGGTTAGGGTTAGGGTTAGGGTTAGGGTTAGGGTTAGGGTTAGGGTTAGGGTTAGGGTTAGGGTTAGGGTTAGGGTTAGGGTTAGGGTTAGGGTTAGGGTTAGGGTTAGGGTTAGGGTTAGGGTTAGGGTTAGGGTTAGGGTTAGGGTTAGGGTTAGGGTTAGGGTTAGGGTTAGGGTTAGGGTTAGGGTTAGGGTTAGGGTTAGGGTTAGGGTTAGGGTTAGGGTTAGGGTTAGGGTTAGGGTTAGGGTTAGGGTTAGGGTTAGGGTTAGGGTTAGGGTTAGGGTTAGGGTTAGGGTTAGGGTTAGGTGGTTAGGGTTAGGGTTAGGGTTAGGGTTAGGGTTAGGGTTAGGGTTAGGGTTAGGGTTAGGGTTAGGGTTAGGGTTAGGGTTAGGGTTAGGGTTAGGGTTAGGGGTTAGGGTTAGGGTTAGGGTTAGGGTTAGGGTTAGGGTTAGGGTTAGGGTTAGGGTTAGGGTTAGGGTTAGGGTTAGGGTTAGGGTTAGGGTTAGGGTTAGGGTTAGGGTTAGGGTTAGGGTTAGGGTTAGGGTTAGGGTTAGGGTTAGGGTTAGGGTTAGGGTTAGGGTTAGGGTTAGGGTTAGGGTTAGGGTTAGGGTTAGGGTTAGGGTTAGGGTTAGGGTTAGGGTTAGGGTTAGGGTTAGGGTTAGGGTTAGGGTTAGGGTTAGGGTTAGGGTTAGGGTTAGGGTTAGGGTTAGGGTTAGGGTTAGGGTTAGGGTTAGGGTTAGGGTTAGGGTTAGGGTTAGGGTTAGGGTTAGGGTTAGGGTTAGGGTTAGGGTTAGGGTTAGGTTAGGGTTAGGGTTAGGGTTAGGGTTAGGGTTAGGGTTAGGTTAGGGTTAGGGTTAGGGTTAGGGTTAGGGTTAGGGTTAGGGTTAGGGTTAGGGTTAGGGTTAGGGTTAGGGTTAGGGT